>NC_056728.1:133476724-133776724 GCF_019279795.1 Protopterus annectens
GACCCTTGAATTTGCTTTCATAACCTCTTTATTTATTAAAAGAGGTTATGAACCATCTCTTTTGGACCGGACTAGAGAGGATATCTGGTCAAATAGGGACAGCAAATATTTCCCACTGTTAAATCTTAAAAGTAACGAGGTGGACCTCCCATGTAGAAAGGGGACCGAAAATAAGATGGAGGTTAATTTAATTTGTTCCTTGGAAATGAGTTCCGATTGTAAGGACATTCAAAACATTATAAGGAGAAATTGGGGTATTATTAAAGGTAATAAAGATATTTTTCAAGTTTTAGGGGAGAAGCCAGTTTTTGTTCAAAAAGGTGGATTAAACCTTAAACGAATTTTTGAAAGTCAACAAAATATTGTTCCCAAGTTAGGTACTAACAAAAGGGGAATGCATACCTGTAATCATTGTAATTTTTGTCGTTTTATTTCAACTGGACCTTATATTTTGGTTAGTACTCTTAATAGAACCCTGGAGGTCCCAGGTTTTGTGAATTGTGGTACCAGGGGTGTCATTTACATCGCCCTATGCTCAACCTGCGATGCTTTTTACGTTGGGATGACCACCAGGGAACTTAAAACTCGAATTAGGGAACATATATATAGCATTAAGTCTAAGGACGAAAGGAATGCCCTATTTAAACATTCATTGATCTGTCCATTTTTTAAGAAATTCTTATTTTCTATATTAGAAGTGGGGCGGAAGGACATGAGAGAGGGTGATTATAAGAACTTTCTTTTACAAAGGGAAACACACTGGCAAATAAAATTAAAGTCTGACATAGCCCCTGGCCTTAATGAGACCATTAATATCAAGTGCTTTTTAAAACAACGTAGATTAAATGTAAATAAAACAGGTAGTTCTATTTACTCTCATTTTATTTAACATTATTTATAACATGTTGGGTTTATTAAGATTATCTAAACAAGTGGGTTTTTAACTGGATCTATGAAGTTCATGAATTAATTGTTTAATTGATCACATGATTTTTATATTGTATATAAGAGGTAGTTTTGTTTTAAGTGTTTATTCTGAAGAAGTTTTGTACGAAAGCGGTTAATAAAACAGTATACGCTATTTGTGTCTACAGCAGTATTGTGTCTACAGCAGTTTCACTTTGCCTTCCAGGACATTTATTATTTCAGAACCGAAGTCTTCAATTAAATCGAAGTACCCCATTTGGGAAACTCTTTCTTGCTCCTTACCGATGTCAGTAAAAGTTAATAATTGCATTACTTGTGGGAAGCAAATACCTCATAAGGATTTTCATTTGTACTGTATTCCTTGCCTAGGCCTAGATAATAACATGCCTTTCTGTCGGTTTGTGCTAGATTTAACCAACGCACTATTAAGCGTCGGTATATCTTTGCTTCATAATATTTTGGATCCAGATTTAATTACCCTGAAATGTTGGCTAGCAATCCGACTACCGGAGTTCACAAAAAACGCAAAGAAGAGGAGAGAGACAGACCGTAGGTCCATAACCAATGACGAAGCTTCTCCTAAGCCAGTTGCCGGTTCGCCGGTACTCAGTGAGGCGCTTTCGCAGCCCCTGATATCTGCTACTTTTGAGTCGCAGGCCTCTACCGAGACCCATGCGGAGTCTGGTATGCCGCGAGATTCTCAGAGTATTGTACCCGCAGATGTCTCTCTCTCAGATGGGTCTGGAGCCGCTGAGTAGGCACCGGCTTCTGAGGGTGATTTCAAGTCTCAACATTTCTATATAAAACCGACGCCAGCTTCAAATACAAAATCGAAAACAACTTCTAAGTCTAAAAAACTGACGCATGAGCCACGTGCTCAGGCCCCTATGCCTAAAAAACAGATGATCGAAATGGCTGATGACTTAATTACCTTGATCAGGGTCCCCCCCCCCCCCCCCCGATAAGAGGCCAAGGCAAGACATTGATTATGAATCTTCAGGTCAGGTTTCTATGTCTTGTGATTCCTCTTCTAATCAGGAATTTTCTATACCACCCTATGAGGATTCAGATGCAGAAGAATCCATCCCATCTGCATCTTCTCCTGAGGATTATTCTTTTGGAGAAACCTTGCATACTTTAAGGGAACATTTTCATGGGGAGAGTCAGGATTTCTCGGAATCAAAAAAGCGGCTTAGGGATTTCCTCCTTCCTCAGCATAGGCCTTTGGCTATACCTCCTGTATTAGACATTGTTGATGATGTGTTTTTGGAATCAAGCATGGCTCCTGATTCCCTACCTCTGGCTCCTAGTAAGCCAGACAGATATTAGAGTTCCTGACTCCCACAAATTTTTATTCAAAAATTCTGCTGCTGATCCAGAAACTATCTCACAGAGTCCCAAAGGTGTAAAGGCCTCTACAGCCAGGAATCCTACCCCCTATGATAGAGATTCTAGGGTGCTGGATAGATGGGGAAAGAAGGTTTATACATTTGCAATCTTGGCAATCAGGGCATTAAACTGCCAATTTCATATGCTTAAATATCAACAGCATATTATGGGATTATTTAAACAGAAAATTATGTTGATTTCTGAATGTGTGGAAAATAAAGAATTACAGGAATTATTGCATGCAGCAGAACAGGTTGGAAAGCATACTTTGCAATGTGGTTTTGTTTTCTTGAATGCCTCTTTTAGGGCCGCAGTTACTGGATCTGTGATTAGAAGGCATGCCTGGCTCAAGGAGCAAAATCTGCCTGATCATGTTAAAGCTAAGTTGTTGGATGCACCTTTACAGCATGATACTCTGGTAATAAGGCAGAAGATGTTTTAAAGAAAATGGAAGACAAAGCTAAATCTATGCAAACTGTAAAAGATTTCTTACAAGTGCAGCCACCCAGATTCAGTAGACACTGGCCGACAAAAAATTGGTCCTTTCCTGTGTCCAACAGAGCCTCACAAGGCAAATCCAGGTGCTTAAAAGTCTCTAGATACCAATCACAGGGTTCTTACAGGTCAAAGCAAGGGATGCCTCTACCTCCAAATCTGGAGGAAACAAAGCACAACCCTACAGTAAGCAGTCTCAATGACTTCCTTCTACCATCACAAAGCACTTATCTTTTGGCAGCCCCCTTGGGGGGAAAATTAGCACTTCATGGTCAAAATTGGCAGTTAGGACAAGTGGGTATTAAACATGGTATCCCAGGGGTACAGATTTAATTTCCATACCATGCCAGTTCCAAACAGTTGGCCAGATCTGCCACAAAATCAATGGGCAGAGGCTCAGAAACAAGTTAATTACCTCATGGATATGGGGGCTATTCAACCAGTATCAGAAAAGGAAAAAGGACAAGGTTTTTATTCAAGACTGCTCCAGACCCTGAAAAGAAAATGCCTGGCGTCCATTACTGGATTTATCGATTTTTGAACACATTCTTGGACATCCCAAAATTCAAAATGCTGTCTTTACAACAGCTTCTGTCCATGCTAGGCAAGAACACTTGGTTAGTGACTGTAGACTTAAAAGAGGCATACCTGCATATCCCAATAAGGGAATCGTGCAGAAGATACCTCTGCTTCAAGGCAGGTTTTATGCATTACCAATTCTCTGCACTGCCCTTTGGCTTATCTACTGCGCCCAGGGTCTTTACAAAGTGCCTGGCACCAGTAATTGCATTTTGCAGACAAAGAAGCATACAAATCTATCCTTACTTGGACGACTGTCTCATTCAAGCAGAAAACAAGGGCATTCTTCTTCAACATCTGGCATTTGTAAAAAGGCTTCTAACATGCCTAGGGTACACAATAAAAAAAAAGAAATCACAACTGGTACCCTCTCAAAAAATTACATTCCTGGGTGCAAGCTTGAATACAACTGCCCAGATGGCTTACCTTTCGCCAGACAAACAAAGGCAGCTGACTATTTACTACAAACAGATGGCATCAAAAACCCAGTTGTCTGCAAGACGAATTCTGCAGGCTTTGGGGTTCATGGCATCCTGCATTCATATGCAAGACTGCATATGAGAAAACTATAATGGTATCTAAAAAGTTTATGGAGTAAACATTGTCACAGTCTGGAAACAATGATTCCTCTCATTCCCTGCCTACAACAGGAGTTTCTTTGGTGGTTAGAGACATTTCACCAGAACAAGGGACGGTCTTTCACTCTACCCCCTGCCACCCAAACCCTAATTACAGATGCATCAGACTATGCTTGGGGGATCCACCTGGCGGGGAGATTTATTCAGGGCATATGGAGCCCAAAACAAATGCATCTGCATATCAACCAGAGATGTTAGCTGTTCAGAATGCCCCGACAGCCTTCAAGGACTTACTTCATCTAGGACAACTACTGATAAAGACAGACAACACCACGGTTATGTGGTACAAAACAAGCAGAGGGGTACACATTCCTACCCCCTTTGCAGACTAGCCATGGCATTGTGGGACACAGCCTTGACTTACCTAGTACATCTCCAAACTCAATTCCTGCCAGGAAAACAAAATACTCTGGCAGATGACCTAAGCAGAAATGTTATGGACCCTCACGAGTGGAAACTAGATCCACAAGTCTTCAGCATGATAACAGAGAAATGGGGGAGTCCAGATATAGATCTATTTGCCTCTCCCCAAAATTATCAACTGGACAAATTCTGCACAAGGACTTATCACAGACCAGCATGGAAAGTGGATGCCCTATCCTTCAGTTGGAAAAACCTATCAGTCTACGCCTTTCCTCCTCTGCCTCTTCTCCCCAAGGTCTTAGTAAAAGTCAGACAGGAAAAACCAAAAATGATCCTAATTGCCCAAGACTGGCCTCGCCAGCACTGGTACACAATTCTAAGGAATATGTCTCAACTCCCTCCTTGGTACTTGCCTCAAATACCTAATCTACTGTCTTAGCAGAGCAATCAAATTCTGCACAATCAGCTCCAAACTCTGAACCTGACAGCATGGCTGATCATGTAATTATTCAAACACCACCTCTCAGTAAATCTGTGATGGATGTCATTTTGGAAGCCAGAAGGCCTAGTACTAGAAAATCTTATGCTGATAAATGGAAGAGATTCTGTGCTTGGAACCAAGCGCAAGGAACGGACACAGCAAAGCCAAATATTCCTCAGATTTTACAATACTTGACTGAGATGCTTGACAAGGGCCTATCTTTTTCTTCAATAAAAATCCATACGTCTGCCATTTCGGCTCATTACAACACAGAGCCTCCCATCTTTTCTCATCCTCTGCTAAAACAGTATCTTAGAGTGGCCAAAAATTTAAGGCCTCCTAGAAGATCACCAACTCCTGCATGGGACCTCAATTTTGTGCTGGAAAAGCTCACCCTGCCTCCTTTTGAACCAGCAGCTACTGCGGATATAAAGTTTTTATCTTGGAAAACAGCTTTCCTTCTGGCAATCACTTCAGCAAGAAGGGTTTCAGAACTACAGGCCCTCGTGGCTGTGGAGCCTTTTATTACATTTCACCCGGACAGTGTGGTATCCAGTGCGGCTCTTAACCAAACTATTCACCTGCCAACATTTTACCCAATTCCACAGAACAAGGGGGAGTGGATTCTGCATTCCTTGGACGTACACAGACAAATAAGATTCTACTTAAACAGGACGAAATCTCTAAGAAAGTCTGAGCAACTACTGGTGGCATTTGCTGCAGGATCAGAGGGAAAGGCTATATCAAAGCAGACTATTTCAAAGTGGATAAGCCACTGCATTCGTTTCTGCTACTTGCATCATGGTAAACCAGTGCCCAAGGGAATCAGGTCACATTCCACCAGGGCAGCATCTACCTCAGCAGCCTTTCTCAGAGGAGTTCCAACTAAAGACATTCTAGAAGCTGCTACTTGGAGCTCTGTTCATACATTTGCAAAGCATTATCATTTGCCTCTCTTCACTAAGTCCAGGGCAGGCTTTGCCACTGCAGTTCTGCAGGGCCTTATAGCCGCTCCTCATGCTGTTTAGTTCCAGCCTCCCATCCATAGCTTTGGGATTCTACCCAAATGTAATGACTGCAGCAGTAAAACCAAAGAACATAGTACAGTTGTATACACTTACCATAAATGTAGATGTTCGAGTGTATTCACTGTTGCAGTCCGGGTTACCCACCCGCCATCCCCCTTTTTTCTAGAATTTCTCTTTCCTTCACTATATTCTAAAGCCTTTGTGGTGTATTTGCTTTTAGATGAAGGTAAAGTTTATGTTACTACAATTGCATTTACATATATATTGCAGTTTATTTATATATATATATTTTTTTGCTCCCCATTTGGGGGGCACCTGGAATCTGGGGCAAGAAAAACTGAATAAAATGGCATTGGCTGCATGTTTTATACCCCTGATGACCTGTTATCGTGGAAGAGGAGACAGCAACCGACGCAGGACCCAAGACCCCAAGACTTGGATATTCAGGCCAACTGAGGGCAACCTGCCAGCAGATTACCCAAATGCAATGACTGCAACAGTGAATACGCTCGAACATTTACATTTATGGTAAGTGTACACAACTGTACTTTCTCTTCACTTCCCTTTGGCTTATCTACTGCGCTCATGGTATTCACAAAGTGCCTAGCTCCTATTTTGCCTCCTATATGCCTATTTTGCATGCAAAGAAATATTCAGATATACCCATACCTGGACAATTGTCTAATTCAGGCAGAAAGCAAGGACATTCTTTGTAATCATCTGGCCTTTGTTCAAAGGGTACTGACTTGTCTGGGGTTCACCATAAATGAAAAGAAATCTCACCTGGTACCCCGCCAACAAATTATATTCCTGGGAGCAAGCTTGAATACAACTTCCCAGATGGCTTTCCTCATGCCAGAGAAACGGATTCATTTGGCAACTTACTTCAAACAAGTGGCCACAAAATCCCAGCTATCTGCAAGGCAAATACTGTAAGCCTTGGGGTTCATGGCCTCCTGCATTCTTCTAATTCCATATGCAAGGATGCATATGAGGAAACTACAATGGTATCTCAAAAGCCTATGGTGTCAACATTCACACGATCTAGAAGCAAGAATTCCTATCATACCTTGCCTACGCCTAAAGTTCCTTTAGTGAGCAGAGGCCTGCCACCAAAACAGAGGACTACCATTCACATTACCCCCTGCCACCCAGATCTTAACAACAGACGCATCAGACTATACATGGGGGAGTCACCTGGCAGGGAAGTGCATTCAGGGCAAATAGAACCCAAGTCAAATGCACTTGCACATAAATCAAAAGGAAACATTAGCTGTACAGAATGATCTGACAGCCTTCAAGGACCACATTCTTCCAGGACAACTAATGGTAAAGACGGACAATACCAATGTCATGTGGTACATAAACAAGTAGGGGGGGCACACATTCTTACTCCTCTGCAGACTAGCCATGGCATTGTGGAACACAGCCTTGAGCTACCAAGTGAATCTACTAGCTCAATTCCTGCCAGGAAAACTAAATACATTGGCAGACAGACTAAGCAGAAACCTCATGGACCCACATGAGTGGAAACTGGAACCAAGGATTTTCAACATGTTGACAAGCAACTGGGGGAGCCCAGATATAGACCTGTTTGCCTCCCCCCAGAACCATCAACTGGACAAATTTTGCACAAGGATTCCCCAGAAGCTAGGTTGGAAAGTGGATGCTCTATCCTTCAGCTGGAAAAACCTATCAGTTTATGCCTTTCCTCCTCTGCCTCTGCTATCCAAGGTACTACTAAAGAACAAACAAGACAAGCCAAGGACAATTTTAATTGCATCAGACTGGCCTCACCAACACTGGTACCCACTCTTGCGCAGTGTGTCACTCTTGGCTCCTTGGCACCTGACTCAGATTCCTTCCCTGTTGTCTCAGCAGGAAAACCAAATTCTGCACCCTCAGCTGCAAACCCTGAACCTAGCAGCCTGGCTAATTACCTAATCTCTCCTTCACCATCCCGCAGTAAATCAGTGATGGATATCATTTTACAGGCAAGGAGGCCTAGTACTATAAAATCTTATGCTGCAAAATGGAAAAAGATTATGTGCCTGGAACCAATCTCAGGGAATGAACGCAGCAGTGTCCAATTTACCTCAGATTCTACAATACTTGACTGAGATGCTTCATAAGTGCTTGTCTTTTTCCTCCATCAAAATTCATGCCTCAGCCATTTCAGCTCATTATAGCACAGAGCCTCCCCTCTTCTCTCACCCACTGCTCAAGCAGTTCCTCAGAGGGGCCAAAAATTTAAGGCCACCCAGGAGAGCTCCAACTCCAGCCTGGGATCTTAACTTTGTCTTGGAGAAACTCACTCTTCCTCCTTTCGAGCCAGCTGCTACTGCATATTTAAAATTTCTTTCCTGAAAAACAGCTTTTCTTTTAGCACTCACTTTTACAAGAAGGGTATCTGAATTACGGGTCCTTATGGCAGTGGAACCTTTCATCATCTTCCATGCGGACAGAGTGTCCCTCAGAACCAGTCCTTCCTTCATGCCCAAGGTGGTATCCAGTGTGGCTCTTAATCAGTCCATTTATTTGCCTACCTTCATTCCTAACCCAAAGAACAAAGGGAAATAGATACTGCACTCTTTGGATGTGCACAGACAGCTTAAATTCTACTTGGACAGGACTAAACCTCAAAGGAAATCTGAACAACTGCTGGTGGCATTTCCTGCAGGGACAGAGGGGAAAGCTATTTCAAAACAAACCATTTCAAAATGGATAGGCCACTGTATTCATTTCTGCTATAAGCACCATGGAAAACCTATCCCACAGGGCATCAGACCCCATTCAACCAGGGCTGTGTCTACCTCTACAGCCTTTCTCAGTGGCGTCCCTACTAGGGACACCCTAGAAGCTGCTACCTGGAGTTCTGTACATATGTTCACCAAGTATTATCATTTGCCAATTTTCTCTAAATCCAGAGCTGGTTTTGCCACTGCAGTCTTGCAGGGCCTTATAGCTGGTCCTAATTCTATTTAAATTCCTCCTCCCAACCTTAGCTTTGGGAATCTACCCAAGTATAATGACTGCAATAGCGAAACACAAAGAACATAGTACAGTTGTGTACACTTACCATAAATGTAGATGTTAGAGTGTATTCACTGTTGCAGTCCTGGTTACCCTCCCTCCAGCCCCCTTTCTTCTTTTGGCTATACCTCTACTCTCACTTACTGTGCTCTAAACGCTTTTTGTTGGAGGTATATCCTTGTATTTATAGATCTAATTGCTTCCCATTAGGAGGCACCTGACATCTTGGGCAATAAAAACTGATGTAATGGCGTTGGCTGCATGTTTTATACCCCTGACAACCTGATGTCATGGAAGAAGAGACAGCAACCGATGCGGGATCCAAGACTTTGTTAATCAGGCCTACTGAGGGCTGCTGCTAGCAGATAACCCAAATGTAATGACTGCAACAGTGAATACACTCGAGCATCTACATTTATGGTAAGTATACACAACTGTACTTTCCACCTCTTGATAAATTTCCAGATTTGTGTGGTTTTTATTGGAAAAACTAACAGAAGTGGAGAAGCCTTTCTTCTTGCCTGGCTGATGCAGAAGAAGCAGGAGGTGAGTATGCAGGCTTCAGAGCTGGATCACATATCCTGTACTGTTGGAGAGTCTTCACCTCCCAAAATACTCATAGAAAGCAAAGTTACCACTAGAAATTAGAGGGTGATAGGACTTTTAAAAAGAATCTTCAAAGGAGCAGAAGATCACTTCCATTGCATTTGATATACCTGAAGACTGTTTAACCAATGAGGCAATTTTCTGTCTCTTATGCAGTGTTTGTTTGATTGGCCAGCTACTGTTTGACACCTTTAGAGACAGATATGTCAGCAGATGTCAGAATATCTTCCTGGGCTAAGTACCTTGAAGCATGTATGACAGACATGGTGGTTGCATTTCCTAAATGACCAATTCTGATGTCCACATAGAAATATTAGCTGCAGCTGAGTAAAAGGAGTGGGAACTTCCAACCCATGCTAAGCACTATTCTTATCTGGGTGACGTTCTTCATGTTTCACTGTTGCAGTCTTCACACTTGGGTTATCTTCCTGCAGGTAGCCCTCAGTAGGCCCAAATACTAGAGACTTAGTATTTCTGCATCGGTTGCTGTCACTCCAGGACTGATGTCAGGTCATCAGGGGTATAAAAACAGGCAGCCGTCGCCATTACATCAGTCTTTGTTCGCATGAGTGCCAGTTGGCTGCTACCTGAGTTTTTCGTTTATGAACTGAATCATCCTGAGGTCTTCTAAAGCTAAGTACCCCGCTGGGGATCCTTTTTTCTTGCTCTAACCAGTCAGAAAAAGTTAACAATTGTCTTGCCTGTGGAAAGCAAATAGCACACCAAGATTTTCATTCTTACTGCATCAACTGTTTAGGCCCAGACCACGACGTACCTCACCGTCGGTTTTGTGCCTTGTTCAATGCCCAAACCATTTGTCATCGGGCCCTTTTTATCACTAAATACTTTCGATGTTCATCGTGTTACCCTGCTGCAGTCATCACACTTGGGTTATCCTGCCGTCAGGCGGTCCCGCAGTCGGCCCGAATTCCAAAGTCTTGGTCCGGCGTCGGATGCTGTCGCTTCTTCCGTGACGTCAGTGCGCCAGGGGTATATAAGAAGCATCCGATGCCATTTACTTCAGTCTTTCTTGCCGCGCGGTGCCCGAAGGAGAAGCAGTTCACAAGTGCCGGTCGGCCGACACCTGAGATTTTCGAATAGAGTTTCAGTCCGAAGTCTTCAAAGCTAAGTACCCCGTTGGGGAACCTTTTCTTGCCTCAGTCCGTTGTCAGAAAAAGTTAACAATAGTATTTCTTGTGGGAAGCAAATACTTCATAAGGACTTTCATTCTTATTGTATACCTTGCCTAGGCCCAGACCACGACGTCACTGGTTGTCAGTTTTATGCTAGGTTCAATAAGCGAACCATAAAGCGACGCTTTGATTTTGCTTGACACTACTTCTGTAGGAAATTTAATTATACTATGCCGTCGGAGCAACCGACTACCGGCGTGCATAAAAAACGCAAAGTTAAAGACAGGCAGCCTAGATCCAAACTAAACTCCGAGGCCTCGGTTGGGCCAGTCGCCGGTTCTCCGGTTTTCAGTGAGGCGCCTACGCAGCCCCTGATGACCGCAGAATTGGAACCCCAGACTGCATCGAATTCTCTAGCAGAGAGTACTAGGCCAACGCGGCCATTTTCTTTAGCTCCTACCGACACCATTGCAGAAGGAGAAGCCGGTGCTGTGGAAACACCTTCGGTTTCAGAGGGTGTCTTTAGACCAACTACTCTCACCATAAAATCTTATGCTAAGCTTAAGACTCCTTTAAAACCTAAAAAGACTGTACATCAGTCTCCAGTTCAAGGCCCCATGCCTAAGAAACAGATGCTTAAGATGGCTGAAGATTTGATCACTATGATCATGGGGTCCCAACCCCCCCCCCCCGACAAAAGGCCAAGACAAGAGGAGGATTATGCTACCTCTGTTCAAGTTTCTATTTCCTCAGACTCCTCTGAGGAACAGGATTACTCCTTTCTCCCTTATGAAGATTCTCATGCTTAAGATTCCATTCCCTCAGCATCTCCCCTGAAGACTATTCTTTTGGGGAAACCTTACATACCATCAGGGAACATTTCCACTGGGAAGTTCAGGACTACTCAGACTCAAAGAAAAGGCTCCGTGAGTTTCTTTTACTTCCCCAGCACAGACCACTTGCTATCCCTCCAGATGTTCATGGTGCATACAGCTGCAGTCATAACAGATGGGTTTTCCTGCCGTCAGGCAGGTCCTCGGTCGGCCGAATTCCAAAGTCTGGGTCCGGCGTCGGTTGTCGTCGCTTCCTCCCTGACGTCAGTGCGACAGGGGTATAAAAGAACCAGCCGGCGCCATTTTCTTCGGTCTTTCTTGCCGAGCGGTGCCCGAAGCAGAAGCAGTTCGCAAGTGTCGGTCGGCCAGCTCCTGAGATTACGAATATTTTTCAACCAAAGTCTTCTTGAAAGCTAAGTACCCCGTTGGGGAAACTTTTTTCTTGCCTCAGACCGATGTCAAAGTTAATAATTGCATTTCATGTGGGAAGCAAATACCGCATAAGGATTTTCATTCCCTCAGCATTCCTTGCTTAGGCCCAGACCACGACGTCTTGACCTGTAGTTTTTGTGCTACATTCAACAGACGCACTATTAAGCGTCGGGCGGAGTTCGCCCAACACTATTTTGGCAAAACATTTAATTACATTATGTCGTTAGATACTCCGACTCCAGATGTCCTTCAAGGATGCATCTGCAGTCATAACATATGCCTCAGGCAGCCCTTCGGTCGGCCGGATTCCAAAGTCTGGGTCTGGCCTCGGCTGATGTCGCACTTTCCCCGACGTCAGAGCTTCTGGGGTATAAAGGCAGCAGCCGACTCCATTTTCCTCAGTCTTTCTTGCCGCGCGGTGCCCGAAGCAGAAGCTGTTCGCAAGTGCCGGTCGGTCAGATCCAGAGATTTCAGCTACCGAAGACTTCGAAAAAAGCTAAGTACCCCATTGTGGACTCTTTCTTGCCTCAGCCGATGTCAGACAAAGTAAATAATTGTTTAACTTGTGGAAAACAAATACCTCATAAGGATTTCCATTCTTACTGCCTTCCTTGCTTAGGCCCAGACCACGACGTATCAGCTTGTTTAGCCTATGCTTCCTTCAACCGACGGACTCTTAGACGTCGGTCGGAGTTTGCAGAGGAGTTTTTTGGAACCAATTTTGCTTATAAAATGCCGTCGGAGACTCTCACGCATATGGTCAAAAAACGCAAGGAAAAGGACCGACACTCGCGGCCCACGGTTTCGGCTGAAACCACGGCTAGGCCTACCGCGAGTGTCTCAGTTTCGGCTGAAATCGAGTCCACGGCTATTCCTACTACCGAAACCATACCTCCGACCACCAAGGCCAGAGAGGCCCCGGCTGAGTCGGCTTCAGAACTCCCTACCGAAGCTAGTGTTCAGGATTTGTCCGACACCATACCTTTGGACATTTCTACTCCTGCACGTGGGGCAGCTAGGCCCCCAGCTTCTATGTCTATTAAGGCCTTCTCCAGGGCTAAAGCTGCCAAACTTTCAAAAGCTTTGCCTGCCAAATCTACATCCCAGAGGCCTTCCTCTAGTTCTCAGATCCTCAGTCTTGCTGAGGACCTTATCTCCTTAATTAGGGGTTCCCAACCTCACCCAGACAGGGCCTCCCAGCCTCCTCCAGACAAAAGGCCCAGGGCTGACCCTCTGAACCTCACTCCTCAGATTACTCCACGGATGGATCTGATTTGTCAGACCACCAGGAAGGGTCTACTCGCCTTATGAGGATTCAGATGCAGAAGAATCTATCCCTTCAGCCTCCCCCCTGAAGAATTTTCCTTTGGGGAGACTTTACACTCCATGAGAGAACACTTTCAATGGCAGGGTCAGGATTTCTCTGATTCTAGAAAAAGATTAAGGACCTTTTGCATTTGCCCCAGCATAGGCCCTTAGCTATACCTCCGGTTCTAACTGTAATTGATGATGTGTACAATGATGTCAGTACTGCACCTGATTCTCTTCCTCCGGCCCCCGCCAAACCTGACAGATATTACAGGGTCCCGGATTCTCACTTCCACCTGTATAAAGCCCATGCTGCAGACCCAGAAACTATTTCTCAGGGCCCTAAAGGGGTTGCAGCCGCTACTGCCAAAAATCCCCTACCCTCTGAAAGAGAGTCTAGAGCATTAGAGAGATGGGGATAAAAGGTTTATACATCTGCTACTCTTTCTGCCAGGGCATTAAACTGTCAATTCCATATGATACAGTACCAAGAATTTTTGTTAGATCAGCTAAATAAGAAAATTTCTTCACCTGAACCCTTAGACCGTAAATCCCTTCAGGATTTGGTACACAACTCACAACAGGTCAGTAATCATTTCTTAAAATGTGGCTATGATGCACTGGAGGCTTCATTTAGATCAGCTATGACTGGGGCAGTAATTCGTAGGCATGCCTGGCTGAAGGAGCAATCTTTGCCAGACCAGGTCAAGGCTAAACTCCTCGATGATCCAATGGAGAAACAGCATTTATTTGGCTCCCCTGCACAGGAGATTCTAAAGAAGGTTGAAGAAAAAGCAAAATCTGTGCAAACAGTTAAAGATTTCCTGCAAGTTCAACCTCCGAGGTTCAGTAGAAACTGGCCTACAAAGAATTGGTCCTTTCCAGATTCCTCCAGAGCACAGAGAGGCAGAAACAGGCGCCCTAGAGGCAGAGGTCAATCCAAGGGCCCCTACAGAGGCTGTCAGTGGCAGCCTGCCAACCAGAGGAGTAGTGCAACAGCTACAACTACTACCACTACTACAGGACAGACACAATGACTTGACTCTAATTCCGCCTACCAGGGATCAACTGGAAGCACCCTTGGGAAAGCTGGCTTTATTCTCGAAAAACTGGCATTGCATTACAAAGGATACATGGACATTGCAAATAATAGACAAAGGATACAGGTTTCACTTCCATACTTTGCCAAAAAGAGGCGGAATGCCAAACCTTCCACCAAACCAGAAGGCAGAGGCTTTAAGACAAATCAGCAAGTTACTTCAGATGAAAGCTATAGAAAGGGTACCATCTACAGAACAAGGCCAAGGATTTTACTCCAGACTATTCCTTGTGCCAAGAAAAGAAAACCAATGGAGGCCTATACTCGACCTGTCCGCACTGAACACTTATCTCATTGTGCCAAAATTCAAAATGCTGACCCTACAGCAACTTCTTCCCATGTTGGGCAAGGAGTCTTGGCTGGTGACTCTAGATCTCAAGGAGGCATACCTGCACGTCCCTATCTGACCAGATTGCAGAAAGCACCTCAGATTTCTTGCAGGATCAGAGCATTATCAATTCGCAGCATTGCCCTTTGGCTTATCTACTGCGCCCAGAGTATTCACGAAATGCCTGGCATCAGTAATTGCACACTGCAGACTTCAGGGAATTCAAATTTATCCATACCTGGACGACTGCCTAATACAAGCGGACAACAAGCAAAAATTGTTAAAGGACTTGGCCTATGCCATACACCTGCTACAGACCTTGGGATACACAGTCAACATCCAAAAGTCAAGACTGGTACCATCCCAAAGGATAACCTTTTTGGGTGCGGATCTGGACACAATCACCCAGATGGCTTTTCTCACAGAAGAAAAACAAAAACAACTTCCAGATTACTTCATGATTCTGACAAGACAAACTCAGCTTACTGCAAGGAAAGTCCTGCAGGCCCTGGGTTACATGGCATCCTGCATAATTTTAATCCCACATGCCAGGTTGCATATGAGGAAATTACAATGGTACCTAAGGAATGTATGGTCTCAACACAGTCACAGTCTAGAAACCATGATACCAATCATTCCATGCCTTCAAAAGGAATTCCTATGGTGGGCTCAGGCCTGCCAGTCCAACAAAGGGTTGCCTTTCAACAAACCAAAAACAAGCCAAACCGTCACCACGGACGCCTCAGACCGAGGATGGGGAGCACACATGGAGGACAAATGTATCCAAGGCCTATGACCTCAAGGGCAGCTAAGCATACACATAAAGCAAAAGGAAATGCTGGCAGTGAGGCATGCAATCGAGGCATTCAGACCCTTCCTCCAACAAGGACATCTGTTAATAAGGACAGACAACACCATGGTCATGTGGTACATAAACAAACAGGGAGGCACACATTGCTACCCTCTATGCCGGATGGCTATGAATCTGTGGAACCTATGTCTGAATCTCAATATCCAGCTGCAGGCCAAATTCGTACCAGGAAAAGAAAATGCACTAGCAGACAGCTTAAGCAGAACTACCATGGATGCACACGAATGGACGCTGCACCCAGACATCTTCAAACTTATAACAAAGACATGGGGAATGCCAGAGATAGATCTGTTCGCCTCCCCACTCAACCACCAACTGAAGACATTCTGCTCAAGGACATACCACCCACAAGCATGGAGGGTGGACTCTCTCTCTTTCAGCTGGAATGCCCTAACAGTATATGCCTTTCCACCTCTCCCATTGATGTACAAGGTTCTACTGAAGATCAGGGAGGAACAGCCAAAAGTGATACTAATAGCTCCGGACTGGCCAAGACAACACTGGTACCCACTACTGAGAAGCATGTCTCAGGCAAATTCATGGCCTCTTCCTCAATGGTCTCTTCTTCTGACGCAGAACAATTTCAAGACCCTGCATCCCAACTTGAAAACATTACGGCTAACTGCCTGGAAAATTCCTTAAAACCCAACCAAACTGTTTTATCTCAGAGGGTGAAGGACATTATCCTGGAGGCTCGCAGACCTTCCACAAGGAAGACATACTCAGCTAAATGGAAGAGATTTCTTATTTGGAGCACATCAAAGGGCACAGATGTCACAGTGGCAAACCTAGCACACATCCTTGAATACTTAGCGGAATTGTTCCACAATGGCCTGTCTTATTCTGCCATTAAGATTCATGCTTCAGCAATTTCAGCAGAATACAATATGGATCCACCTATCTTCTCACACCCTCTTCTCAGGCAATTTTTGAGAGGGATCAAAAATGTTAAACCTCCAAGAAGACCCCCTCTACCTGCATGGGATCTCAATTTTGTGCTGGAAAAACTGACTCTACCTCCCTTTGAACCAGCAGACCTACAGTTCTTATCTTGGAAAACTGCTTTCCTTCTAGCAATCACTTCAGCAAGAAGAGTATCTGAGTTACAGGCATTAATGGCAGTGCAGCCTTTTCTTATCTTTCACCAGGATAGAGTGTCACTAAGAACCAATCCTACTTTCATGCCAAAGGTGGTATCTAGGGTATCCTTGAACCAAGCTATTCACTTGCCAACATTCTTCCCTAACCCACAGAACAAATGGGAAAAACTTTTGCACACCTTGGATATACACAGACAACTACGCTACTATTTGGACAGAACAAAAACTAGCAGAAAAACTGACCAACTTTTTGTAGCATATACAACAGGGGTGCAAGGAAGAGCAATTTCCAAACAGACAATTTCAAAATGGATAGGAAATTGCATTCGCTTTTGTTACTCCTTTCATGGAAAAACAGTTCCTGAAAATATCAGGCCTCACTCCACAAGGGTCACAGCCACCACTACAGCTTTCCTACGAGGGGTGGCTACCAAGGACATTTTAGAAGCTGCTACTTGGAGCTCCGTGCATACATTTGCCAAGCATTACAATCTACCTTTATACTCCAGATCCCGAGCAGGGTTTGCAACTGCAGTACTGCAGGGGATCTTAACTACACCATCCTTCTCTTAGTACCCCCTCCCCCAGATTGGCTATGGTATTCTACCCATATGTTATGACTGCAGATGCATCCTTGAAGGACATAGTACAGTTTTGTACCTACCATAAATGTAATGCCCGATAGGTATGCATCTGCAGTCAGGATTACCCACCCTCCTTCCCCTCTGTGGTATTCCTAGGGTGCTTACTCCTCTTTCAGCTAGCTAGGGGAATCTATTATGGTGTATTTGTTTGTTTATACATGTATATAATTTGCAAATGTTTGGAACTTTTCAGCATTTATCCAAATTTAGCCTTCCTAGAGGGCACCTGGCATCTGGGGCAAGAAAAACTGAGGAAAATGGCGTCGGCTGCTGCCTTTATACCCCAGAAGCTCTGACGTCGGGGAAAGTGCAACATCAGCCGAGGCCAGACCCAGACTTTGGAATCCGGCCGACCGAAGGGCTGCCTGAGGCAGGACAACCCATATGTTATGACTGCAGATGCATACCTATCGGACATCTACATTTATGGTAGGTACAAAACTGTACTTTTTGAGTAAAAGACGCAAAGATAAGGACCGACATACAAGGTCCACGGCTTCTACCGACACCATGCCAAAGCTGACTACAGGTGGTCCGGTTCTCAGTGAGGCGCCTATGCAGCCCCTGACTACCGACGGCACTTCATTGGCGGTGTCTACTGTGCCCGAGGTTGCAGGCTCTTCGGCCCACACCCCGACTACAGATACCAAAGCCACTCTTGGCGGTGAAACTCAGAGTTTAGACAGGTCTGCGACCTCTCAAGGTGTCTTCAGGCCTTCCTCTTCTTTTTCCATCAAGGCTTTCACTAAGTCTAAAGCAGCCATGCATACTAAAAGACAAGCTCCACAGGGCCCTTCTCAAGGCCCCATGCCTAAAAAGCAGATGCTCAAAATGGCTGAGGATTTGATTACTCTTATCAGGGGTTCTCAACCCCGACAAAAGGCCCAGAGTGGAGGAAGAATCCCCTCCTCGGACCAGGCCTCCATTATTTCAGAACATTCTGATGACCAGGAACATTCATACTCCCCTTTTGAAGATTCTGATGCAGAGGAGTCCATTCCCTCTGTCTCCCCCCCTGAGGATTACTCTTTTGGGGAAACCTTGCATACCTTGAGGGAACACTTCCACTGGGAAGGCCAAGAGTACTCAGACTTCAAGAAAAGGCTTAGGGATTTTCTCTTGCTCCCTCAGCACAGGCCTCTGGCTATACCTCCTGTCTTAGACATTCTAGATGATGTGTATTCGGAGGCCTGCCTTAACCAAGACTCTTTACCTCCATCCCCAGTCAAGCCTGACAGGTATTACCGGGTTCCTGACTCGCACCATTTCCTATACAAAAGCCATGCGGCTGACCCAGAAACTATCTTACAGGGCCCCAAGGGAATTAAGGCCTCCACTGCTAAAAATCCATTACCTTCAGAGAGAGATTCCAGAGCTTTAGAAAGGTGGGGGAAAAAGGTATACACCTCGGCCACCTTAACCATGAAGGCATTAAACTGTCAGTTCCATATGTTAAAGTACCAACAGTTTCTGTTATCACAGTTGAGAAGCAAAATGTCACAATCTGAACAACCAGACTTGAAGGAGTTGCAGGATTTGATACATAGTGCAGAACAAGTGGGTAAACATACCTTGCAATGTGGTTTTGATGCTTTAGAGGCCTCATGTAGAGCTACTGTTACAGGATCAGTCATACGTAGACATGCCTGGCTCAAAGAGCAAACCTTACCAGATCATGTCAAAGCTAAATTACTAGATGCCCCTCTGCAAAAAGATGTATTGTTTGGTGTTAAAGCTGAGGAGGTGTTAAAGAAAATGGAGGAAAAGGCAAAATCAATGCAAACAGTGAAAGATTTCCTACAGGTACAACCTCCACATTTCAGTAGAAATTGGCCTTCCAAAAATTAGTCCTTTCCAGCCACGGACAGACCCCAAAGAGGTAGATACAGGCGCCCGAGGGGCAGAGGGCAATCTCAAGGATCGTTTAGAGGCAGACAATGGCAAGCACCTACACAAAGAGGTGGTGAGGATAGTTCACAGCCATTCAGAAAGCAGACCCAATGACTTTCCCCTTTGCATGCCAAGCAAGGCTCAAATGGCAGCACCTTTAGGCGGAAAACTGGCATTATTTTCGAAAAATTGGCATATTGTCACAAAAGACAAATGGATCCTGGACATTATAGACAGAGGCTACACATTCCACTTTCACACCCTTCCAAAAATGAGAGGCATGCCAAACCTGCCACACAATCAAAGGGCAGAGGCACAAAAAACAAATTTCAGATCTCATGGACATGAAAGCTATTCAAGAGGTACCTGCACAAGAACAGGGTCATGGTTTTTACTCCAGACTATACCTGGTACCAAGGAAGGGAAAAGATTGGAGACCTATTTTGGACCTATCCATCCTAAACACATTTTTACTCGTGCCAAAATTCAAGATGCTCACATTACAGCAGCTTCTTCCCATGCTGGGCAAGGAGACTTGGCTGTTAACATTGGACCTCAAGGAGGCATACTTGCATGTCCCAATCAGACAAGATTGCAGAAGATACCTCGGATTTCTTGCAGGTTCAACCCATTATCAATTCTCTGCATTGCCCTTTGGCTTATCTACTGCGCCCAGAGTGTTCACGAAATGCCTGGCATCAGTAATTGCCTACTGCAGACTTCAAGAGATACAAATATACCCATATTTGGACGACTGCCTGATCCAAGCGGACAGCAAGCACATACTTCTGAAACATCTGGCTTTTGTAATAATGTTGTTGAATTCTCTGGGATACACAGTCAACAAAAAGAAATCAAGACTAATACCCTCTCAAACAATAATTTTCCTGGGTGCCAACTTGGACACAAACACCCAGATGGCCTACCTCACGCCAGAGAAACAGGGGCAACTAACTCAATACTTCAGAAAACTAGCAAATTTCACCAGGCTGACTGCAAGGAAAATCCTGCAGGCTCTGGGATTCATGGCATCTTGCATCCTACTAATCCCATGTGCAAAGCTGCATATGAGGAAACTTCAGTGGTACCTGAAAAACCTATGGTCTCAACACAGCCACAGTTTGGAAACAATAATACCACTGATTCCATGTCTTCAAAAGGAATTTCTGTGGTGGGCTCAAGCATGCCAAAGAAACACAGGCCTCCCATTCTGCAAGCCTCAAGCAAATCCAGTCATCACAACAGACGCCTCGGACTACGCCTGGGGGGCGCACATGACAAATCGGTGCATTCAGGGCAAATGGTCCCAAAAAGAAAAGCACCTACACATCAATCAAAAGGAAATGCTAGCAGTAATAAATGCTATTATAGCTTTCAAAAACCTTCTGCATCCAGGTCAGCTATTGATAAGGACAGACAACACCACAGTAATGTGTACATAAACAGGGAGGAACCCATTCATACCCCCCTGTGCAGGCTGGCCATGTCTCTTTGGAACATGGCTGTGGAATTACAAATCGAACTTCAAGCACAGTACTTGCCAGGCAAGGAAAACACGCTGGCAGACAACCTAAGCAGGAATATGACAGATCCACACGAATGGAAGTTGCATCCTCAAGTTTTTACAGAGATAATTCAAGCATGGGGAAGGCCAGACATAGATCTCTTTGCCTCCCACAGAAATCACCAATTGGAAAAATTCTGCTCAAGGACCTTTCATCCACAGGCCTGGAGAGTGGACACACTCTCTTTCAGTTGGACAACAATGACAGTTTATGCCTGTCCACCTCTTCCTCTGCTGCCCAAAGTTCTATTAAAAACCAGAGCAGACAGACCAAAGATGATTCTCATTGCTCCAGACTGGCCAAGACAACACTGGTACCCACTCCTGAGGAGCCTGACGCATTCCCCACCATGGATCCTACCTCTAATGCCTCTTCTTCTGACTCAGCACAATTTCAAAACTCTTCACAGTCAGCTGAAAACACTCAATCTGGCCGCATGGAAGATTCCTTAACTTCACAACAGACCCTACTCTCCAAGGAGGTGCAGGATGTCATTTTGGAAGCCAGAAGGCCTTCTACTAGAAAAGCTTACTCCGCAAAATGGAAACGGTTTTGCGCCTGGAATGAGAAAAAGGGTCAGAATCCTGGAATACTGAATTTACCTCAAATATTACAGTACCTAGCTGAGATGCTAAGCAATGGACTTTCATTCTCCTCCATCAAAATCCATGCCTCAGCCATTTCTGCAGAATACAACACTGATCCTCCTTTATTCTCTCACCCCCTCTTAAGACAGTTCCTCAGAGGGGCTAAGAATATAAAACCCCCAAGGTAACATTCAGTGCCTGCTTGGGACCTCAATTTTATTCTAGAAAAACTGACCTTGCCTCCTTTTGAGCCAACTGCCTCAACAGAACTGCAATATTTGTCCTGGAAAACAGCCTTCCTTCTGGCTATCACCTCAGCTTGCAGGGTATCTGAACTACAAGCCCTCATGGCTGTGCAGCCTTTCATCATTTTCCATCAGGACAGTTTCCTTACCAACCAATCCGTCCTTTATGCCAAAGGTAGTATCCAGGGTAGCTTTGAATCAGGCTATCCACTTACCTACCTTTTACCCTAATCCTCAAAACAAAGGTGAGAGACTACTACATTCCTTGGACATCCACAGACAGCTGCGTTATTATTTGGACAGAACAAAGCCTTTCAGAAAATCAGAGCAACTCTTTGTGTCCTATGCTACAGGAGCTCAAGGGAAGCCAATTTCCAAACAGACAATCTCAAAATGGATAGCCCACTGCATACGCTTTTGTTACTCTGCATGGAAAAACTGTACCTGCAGGCATCAGATCTCACTCCACAAGGGCCACAGCTACCTCTGCAGCTTTCCTCAGGGGGGTTCCTACCAAAGATATTTTGGAAGCAGCCACTTTGAGTTCTGTACATACCTTCTCCAAGCACTATCACCTACCATTATACTCCAAATCTAGAGCAGGCTTTGCCACTGCAGTCTTGCAGGGCATTCTGGCTCCTCCTAGTTCCACCTAGTACCTACCACCCCTTTTTTAGCTTTGGGATTCTACCCATCTGTTATGACTGCAGCTGTATGCACGATGAACATAGTACAGTTTTGTACCTACCATAAATGTAGATGTTCGAGTGCTAATACAGCTGCAGTCCAGGTTTCCCTCCCTCCTTCCCCTCTTGGGACAGGCCTAGTGGCTAACACCTCCTCATACAACCTGATTGGGGTATTCATTTATGGTGTATTTGCTTGCAACTACTGTTTTTTGATTATATTGCATTGCATTATTACATAAATTTATGTATTGCCTTCCTTCTGGGGGCACCTGACATCTGGGGCAAGAAAAACTGAAGAAAATGGCGTTGGCTGGTTCTTTTATACCCCTGTCGTACTGACGTCAGGGAGGAAGGGACGACAACCGCCGCCGGACCTAGACTTTGGAATTCGGCCGACCGAGGACCCGCCTGACGGCAGGAAAACCCATCTGTAATGACTGCAGCTGTATTAGCACTCGAACATCTACATTTATGGTAGGTACAAAACTGTACTTTTTAGATGTGGTGATGATTACTTAGAATCTAGTGTAAATCCAGATTCTCTGCCTCCTGCTCCAGCCAAACCAGACAGATATTATAGAGTGCCTGACTCACACAAATTCCTTTACAAAAGCCCTGTTGCTGACCCAGAAACAATCTCCCAGGGTCCCAAAGGGGTTAAGGCCTTTATGGCAAAAAACCCTGTACCCTCTGAAAGGGACTCCAGAGCACTAGATAGGTGGGGGAAGAAAATTTACACCTTAGCTACTCTAGCTATGAGAGCATTAAATTGTCAGTTTCACATGCTGAAATATCAGCAATTCCTAATGTCTCAATTAAAACAAAAGATGAGCACACACTCTCAACAGTCTGAATTGAAGGAACTGCAGGATCTGTTGCATAAAGCTGAACAGGTGGGCAAACATACTTTACAATGTGGATTTGATTCTTTGGAAGCTTCCTGTAGAGCAGCTGTTATTGGGTCTGTCATACGGAGGCATGCTTGGTTAAAGGAACAGACTCTGCCGGATCATGTTAAAGCAAAATTACTAGATGCACCTTTACAGCAGGATGTCTTATTTGGTGTTAAAGCAGAAGAGGTTTTAAAGAAAATGGAGGATAAGGCAAAGTCTATGCAGACAGTCAAAGTTTTCTCACAGGTACAACCCCCTCGCTTCAGCAGAAATTGGCCAACCAAAAATTGGTCCTTTCCAGCTTCTGACAGACCACAGAGGGGTAAATACAGATGCCCAAGGGGCAGAGGTCAAGCACAAATCCTTACAAAACTCGCCAATGGGGCACTGCAACACAGAAGGGAGGAGAAGACAGGCCTCAGAGAAACACAATGACTTAACCTTCAAACTGCCAAGCAAATCTCTCTTGGCAGCTCCTTTGGGAGGAAAATTAGCACTTTTTGCAGACAACTGTTGCATCATCACAAAGAACAAATGGGTCCTAGACATTATCTCACAAGGATAAGATTCCATTTCCACAGCTTGCCAAGGATAAAAGGAATGCCAAACCTGCCACAAAATCAATGGACAGAGGCACAAAAACAAATTGCAGCTCTCATGGGCATGAGAGCCATTCAACTGGTACTTACAAAGGAGCGAGGCCAAGGATTTTTACTCAAGGCTCTTTCTAGTTCCCAGAAAGGACAATGCATGGAGACCCATTCTGGACCTTTCAATTCTAAACACCTACTTGCAAGTACCCAAATTCAGGATGACTAACACTACAGCAGCTTCTTCCCATGTTGGGCAAAAATCTCAACTAGTAACGTTGGACCACAAGGAGGCATACTTGCATGTCACTATCAGACAAAATTGCAGAAGATGCCTCCATTTCATTGCAGGTTCAACCCATTACCAATTCTCTGCACTGCCCTTTGGTTTATCTACTGTGCCCAGGGTCTTCACAAAATGCCTGGCACCAGTAATCGCATACTGCAGACAAAGAGGAATTCAAATATACCCATACTTGGACGGCTGCCTCATCCAAGCAGAAAGCAAGGACATTCTCTTACAACATCTGGCATTTGTCAAACACCTTCTAAGTTGCCTAGGGTACACAGTAAACGGAAAGAAATCAAAACTAGTGCCCTCACAGAACATGACATTCCTGGGTGCCAGCTTGAATACAACGGCCCAGATGACTTATCTCATGCCAGACAAGCAACTACAGCTAACTCAATACTTCAGAATAATGGCAACAAAAACCCAACTCCCTGCAAGAAAAATTCTGCAGGCCTTGGGATTCATGGCATCTTGCATACTATTAATACCATTTGCAAAACTGCATATGAAGAAATTACAATGGTACCTGAAAAGCGTATGGACTCAACACAGCCACAGCTTGGAAACAATGATACCTCTCATTCCCTGCCTTCAACAGGAGTTTCTATGGTGGTCACAGGCATGTCACCTCAACAACAGTCAGCCTTTCACCTTACCCCCAGCCAGGCAAACTATGACAACAGATGCATCGGACTACGCCTGGGGGGCACACATGGCAGGACAGTGCGTTCAAGGCAGATGGACTGCAGATCAAAGATATCTGCACATCAATCAAAAAGAAATGCTAGCTGTACAAAATGCTTTGACAGCCTTCAAGGATCTCTTACATCCAGGACAACTTATTATAAGGACAGACAATACCACAGTAATTTGGTACATAAACAAGCAAGGGGGTACACACTCCTACCCTCTATGCAGGCAAGCAATCACCTTGTGGAACACAGCATTGACTTACCAAGTTCAATTACAAGCCCAATTCCTGCCAGGAAGAAAGAACACTTTGGCAGATGACCTAAGCAGGTACATCATGGATCCCCACGAGTGGAAACTGGATCCACAAGTATTTGCAATGATAGCTCAAAAATGGGGGCGCCCAGACATAGACCTGTTTGCCAACCCCCAAAACTTTCAGCTACCAATTTTTTGCACAAGGACATTCCACCAGCAAGCTTGGAAAGTGGACGCACTCTCATTCAGTTGGAAAATGTTGACAGTATATGCCTTCCCTCCACTGCCCCTTCTAACAAAGGTGCTGCTGAAAGTCAGAATGGAGAGACCACAAATGATACTCATTGCCCCAGACTGGCCACGCCAGCACTGGTACCCACTACTAAGGAACTTGGCCCACCATGGATTTTACTACAAATTCCTTATCTGCTCACACAGCAAGACAGTCAGATTCTACACAGCCAGCTCAAGATCTTAAATCTGGCTGCATGGCAAATCACCTAAACAACCAGCCAGCTCCTCTTTCACAAGCTGTTATGGATGTCATTCTGGAGGCCAGGAGGCCCAGCATCAGGAAAGCCTACTCAGACAAATGGAAAAGATTTTGCGCCTGGAACCAAGCTAAAGTTCAAAATCCCCTTGAGCCGGACATTCCTCAGATTCTACAATATGTGACTGAGATGTTACACAAAGGACTTTCCTTTTCATCTATTAAAATCCATGCCTCAGCTATTTCAGCTCACTACAACACGGATCCTCCCTTATTTTCACATCCACTCCTAAGGCAGTACCTCAGAGGGGCCAAAAACATAGGGCCTCCCAGGAGAGCACTAACGCCAACTTGGGACCTCAATTTTGTTCTGGAAAAGCTTACGCTTCCACCTTTTGAGCCAGCTTTCTCAGCTGATTTAAAGTTTATATAATGGAAAACTGCCCTGCTGCTAGCAATTACTTCAGCCAGAAGAGTTTCAGAGCTACAGGCACTAATGTCAGTGGAGCCTTTCCTCATTTTTCATCAAGACTGAGTCTCTCTACGAACTAACCCCTCATTTATGCCAAAGGTGGTTACCAGTGTGGCTCTAAATCAAACCATCCATTTACCCACTTTTTTCCCAAAGCCACAGAACAAAGGTGAAAGACTCCTGCACTCCTTGGACATTCACATACAACTACGTTACTACTTGGATAAAACTAAGGCTTTCAGAAAATCTGACTAGCTCTTTGTATCCTATGCTACAGCATCACAAGGAAAGGCTATCTCAAAACAGACCATTTCCAAATGGATAGGACATTGCATACGTTTTTGCTACACCCATCATGGAAAACCAGTTCCTGCTAGCATAAGGCCCCACTCCACCAGGGCAACAGCTACATCTACAGCCTTCCTCAGGGGGTGCCAACTAAGGATATTCTGGAAGCTGCAACTTGGAGTTCAGTACACACCTTCACCAAACACTATCACTTACCCCTATACTCTAAGACTAGAGCTGGCTTTGCCACTGCAGTTTTGCAGGGCCTACTACCCTCTTCTAACCCTGTTTGATTCCACCTCCCATCCTTAGCTTTGGGATTCTACCCAAGTGTGATGACTGCAGCAGGGTAACACAATGAACATAGTACAGTTTTGTACCTACCATAAATGTAGACGTTCGAGTGTTCACCCCGCTGCAATCCAGGTTACCCTCCCTCCATCCCTTCTAATCTAGCTGAAACCTTTCTATACCTTTTTATCTGATACAACCTATGTGGTGTATTTGCTTATAGTTGGAAGTATGCTTTGTTTGTGCTTCACTTTTATGTTTTGATACTATGTAGTGACCTCCTATTGGGGGGGCACCTGACACCTGGGGCAAGAAAAACTGAAGAAAATGGCGTTGGATGCCTCTTATATACCCCTGGCATACTGATGTCAGGGAAGAAGCGACAGCAACCGACGCCGGACCAAGACTTTGGAATTCGGGCCGACTGCGGGACCGCCTGATGGCAGGATAACCCAAGTGTGATGACTGCAGCAGGGTGAACACTCGAACATCTACATTTATGGTAGGTACAAAACTGTACTTTCTCAATCTCTGTTTTCTGAAATGGCTTCGGTAAGCCATCCGACTACCAATATTCCGAAAAAACATAAGGATAAAGACAGAGACAGGACTACACAGGTCCAAAGCTGCCGACAGTGCTTCCGTTAAGCTAGTTACCAGTCCGCGGGTACTCAATGAGGCACTTTTGCAGCCCCTGATGCCCACTTCACTGGATTCGCAGGCCTCTACCGAGACCCGTTCGGAGTCTGGTATGCCCCGAGATTCTTCTTCAACTATGGAACTTATGGATGTCTCTACCTTGGATGAGTCCGGAGCCACTGAGCAGGCACCGGCTTCTGAGGAAGTACTTCGCACTTCCGATGTTCGACACAAACCGATGACTTCTTTTGCGTCTTCAGTTCTGTCTAAAACTACCGAGTTTCTAAGGCCAAGAGTACGCGCTACCCCTAGAAAACTAAAGACTCAAGCGCATGCACCTGCTCCCTTGCCACAACATCAAATGCTTAAAATGGCAGTAGACCTTATTATGCTGATTAGGGTAGCCAGTCTTCCCCTGCTAAGAGAAAGGGACCATTCCCCAGCAGCCTCAACAGACCAAGAGTCAGACGACTCTGAGGGGTCTGATTATGAAGACATGCCCTTATCTGCTTATGAGGATTCAGATGCAGAGGAATCCATTCCCTCTGCCTCTCATCCAGAGGAATTTTCTTTTGGTGAAACCCTACATACTTTAAGAGAGCATTTCCATTGGGAATGCCAAGATTATCCTCAATCCAAAAAGAGATTCGGAGAATTTTTAGATTTGCCACAACATAGGCCTTTAGCAATACCCCAAGTCCTGGATGTTGTGGATGATGTCTTTATGGAATCCAGTTTAACTCCTGATACTTGACCCCCTGCTCCTAGGAAACCAGCCGGGTACTACAAGAGTACCTGACTCTCACAAATTCCTTTTCAAAAATCCTACTGCTGACCTAGAGGCCATCTCCCAGGGGCCTAAAGGTATCAAAGCAACTACAGCTAAGAATCCCACCCCTACAGACAGGGATTCCAGAGCTTTGGACAGATGTGGTAAGAAAGTATATACCTCTGCAACTCACGTCATTAGTGCTTTGAATTGTCAGTTTCACATGCTGAAGTACCAACAACATGTTATGGAACTTATTAAGCAAAAAACAGCTACCTTTACAGACTTTGCAGAAAATAAAGAATTGCTAGAGCTTATGCATTCTGCAAGCCAAGTCAGCAAGTGTACATTGCAGTGTGGCTTTGACACCCTAGAAGCATCTTGCAGGGCGGCAGTCACTGGTTCTGTACTAAGATGCTTGGCTTAAGGCGCAGACCTTGCCAAACCATGTCAAATCAAAGTTACTAGATGCTCCTTTGAACAAGGACAGTCTGTTTGGCACCAAAGCAGAAGACGTGCTTAAAAAGATGGAAGAAAAAGCTAAATCTATGCAGATAGTCAAAGAATTTTTGCAAGTACAGCCTCCTAGATACAGTAGGCATTGCCCTTTGAAACATTGGTCCTTTCCAGCTCCCTCTAGGCCATCTCAAACTAGACCCAGGGGAAACAGACCCAGACTACAGTCTCAGGATCTGCAGAGATCTAAACAATGGACTACCTCCGCTTCTAAAGCAGGGAGTTCTAAGCCACCACCCCCTTATGAAAAGAATTCTCAGTGACTTCTCTACTCCACTCCCCACCTCTGCCCAGCTACTGGTGCCCCTAAGAGAAAGATTTGCCCTTCATGCAAAAAACTGAATTTCCATCAGCAAAGACCAATGGGTCCTCAACATTGTATCCCAGGGGTACAAATTCTACTGCCATTCACTGCCAACCCCAAAAGGGTTCCCAGACCTCCCTCCAAACCAGTGGGCAGAGGCACAAAACCTAGTTCAGTCCCTGCTCTCTATAAGGGCGATTTAACCTGTTCCTGCGGAACAGATAGGCCAAGGATTCTATTCCAGATTTTTCCTGGTACCCAGAAAGGAGGGCACTTGGCGCCCAATCCTAGATCTTTCAATTCTCAACACCTTCTTGATGCTACCAAATTTCAAAATGCTCACCCTGCAGCAGCTTCTGCCTATGCTAACCAAAGATGCCTGGTTAGCCACCCTAGATTTAAAATAAGCCTATCTGTACATCCCTATAAGGGAGTCATGCAGTAAATACCTATCCTTCAGGATAGGATGTATGCATTATCAGTTATCTGCACTTCCGTTTGGCTTATCCACTGTTCCCAGAGTATTCACAAAATGCCTGGCCCTAGCCATTGCTTACTGCAGACAGAGAAATATTCAGATTTACCCGTACTTGGACGACTGCCTGATTCAGGCAGACAGGAATTGCTGCTGCAGCACCTGACATTTGTAAAAAACCTTCTAACCTCCCTGGGATACACCACCAACGAAAAGAAATCAATACTAGTCCCCAGTCAAAAGATTGTATTCCTGGGAGCAAGCGTGGATGCAGCATCCCAGATGGCATTCCTCACTCCAGAAAAACAAGCCTATCTGACCGACTATTTTACTCAAATGGCCACCAGAACCCAGCTACCTGCAAGGAAAATCCTGAAGGTCATAGGGTTCATGGCCTCATGCATCCTACTAATTCCATATGCCAGACTGCATATGAGGAAACTTCAGTGGTACTTGAAAAGTCTTTGATGCCAGCATTCCCAGGACCTGGAAACCGTCATGCCTATCATACCCTAAGGACAGAGCTTCTTTGGTGGGCAGCAGCATGCAACCACAACAAGGGACTGCCCTTTACTCAGCCCCACGCTGCCCAGACCCTAACCACAGATGCATCAGACTATGCCTGGGGGGCACACACAGACTGCAAGTGCATTCAGGGCCACTGAAGCCCAATTCAAATTTATCTGCACATCAACCAAAAAGAGATGCTAGCTGTGCAGCATGCTCTGACAGCTTTCAGATACCTACACTCACCAGGACACCTGCAAATAACACCAAAGTTATTTAGTACATCAACAAGCAGGGGGGAACCCACTCTGCAGGCTAGCCATGGTCCTGTGGAACATGGCCTTAGACATGCAGGTCGATCTGCAAGCTCAATTCCAGCCAGGCAAACAAAACTCACTGGCAGACATCTTAAGCAGAAATTTTCTAGACCCACATGAGTGGCAATTAGAGCCCAGCACCTTCAACCTTCTGATTCAGAAATGGGGGACCCCAGAGGTGGATCTCTTTGCCTCCCCCTGCAATCACCAGCTCAGCAAATTTTGCACCAGGACACCTCACAGCAGGGCTTGGAAAGTGGATGCCCTATCCTTCCAGTGGGTAAACCTCTCAATCTGTGCCCCCCTCTGCCTCTTCTCCCAAGAGTATTGCTCAAGATAAGACAGGACAGACCAAGGACAATTCTGATTGCCCTGGACTGGCCACGCCAGCACTGGTACCCACTCCTGTGCAGCCTGTCACCGGTGCCACCCTGGCACCTACACCAGAACCCAACCCTGCTCTCTCAGCAGGAGGGACAGATCTTGCATCCGCAACTGCAAAACCTACATCTTGCAGCCTGGCTTATTCCTTGAATGCTCACCCAGTAATTAGCCTAAGCAAGCAGGTGCTGGACATCATTTCTGAGGCCAGAAGACCAAGTACAAAGAAATCCTATGCTGTTAAGTGAAAAAGGTACTGCTCCTGGATTCAGTCTAAAGGAGAGGACACAGCTGTGCCCTCCCTGCCTCTAATCCTGGATTACTTAGCATATCTACTCCACAGAAGCCTTCTCCTCCATTAAGGTCCATGCCTATGCCATTTTGGCTCATTACAACACTGAGCCACCTCTCTTCTCTCACCCTCTTTTCAGACAGTTCCCGAGAGGGGCAAACAACTTAAGGCCACCAAGGTGAACACCCACCCCTGCTTGGGACCTTAACTGTGTACTGGAAAAGCTCATGCTTACCCTCCCCCCCCTTTGAGCCTGCAGCATCAGCAGAGTTAAACTTCCTCTCGTAGAAAACAGCCTTACTTCTGGCTATCTCTTCAGCTAGAAGAGTGTCTGAGCTACAAGCACTTACGGCTGTGGAACCCTTCATTATTTTCCATGCTGACGGGGTTTCCCTCAGGTCTAACCCTTCCTTTATGCTTGAAGTGGTGTCCAGTGTGGCTCTCAACCAATCTACCCATTTGCCAACCTTCTTCCCTAATCCTCAAAATAAAGGGGAAAGGATCCTGCACTCCTTGGACATGCACAGACAGCTCAGATTCTACCTGGATAGGACTAAGCCCTTCAGGAAATCTAACCAGTTACTAGTCAGCTTTGCACCAGGGGCAGAGGACAAGGCCATTTCAAAGCAAACAGTTTGTAAATGGATAGCACACTGCATCCATTTCTGCTACAAGCACAATAGGAAACCACCCCCTCAGGGAGTCAGAACACATTCCACTAGGGCACCTTCTAACCCTACAGCATTCCTCAGGGGAGTCCCTACCATGGACATCCTGGAAGCTGTTACCTGGAATCCTGTACATACCTTCACCAAGCATTACCACCTGCCTATCTTTTCTAAATCCAGGGCAGGATTTGCAGCAGCAGTCCTGCAAGGCATACTAGCCAGCCCCAACTCTTCTTGACTGCCTCTACCCTTCTTCAGCTTTGGGAATCTACCCAAGTGTGACGACTGCAACAGTGAAACATAAAGAACATTGTACAGTTGTGTACACTTACCATAAATGTAGATGTTCAAGTGTATTCACTGTTGCAGTCCTGGTTTCTCTCCCTCCAGTCCCCTTGTCTCTCTCTCTCTCTCTCTCCTCTCTATGTTTAATACTCACCCTTTCAGGGATATTGGTATTTGCTTTTTACTGGGGGTGTTTTTCACCACCATAACATAGCTCCCTATTTGGGGGGGCTCCTGACATTTGAGGCAAGAAAAACTGATGTAATGGCGTCGGCTGCCTCTTTTTATACTCCTGATGACCTGACATCAGTCCTGGAGCAACAGCAACCGACGCAGAAATGCTAAGTCTCTGGTATTCAAGCCGAATGAGGGCTACCTGCAGGCAGATAACCCAAGTGTGATGACTGCAACAGTGAATACACTTGAACATCTACATTTATGGTAAGTGTACACCACTGTACTTTTGGACTGCAGTCAGTCTTTTAAGAGGGCTCATTTGAGTGGAATAGTGACTCCATGATGTTACCTTTTGCTAGAAAAATGGATGTATAACCAGCATACGGCCACCATTTTGCAGCTTTTGCTGGCTTCAATGATTTGAGGGCCTGGACCTCTGTTTTCTCCAGTGGGCCTCACAATGCAGGACTGTAAGAAACTAACTGAAGAGCTTTTCACTGGGAGGCAAAGCTTGTAATAGGCCACCACTCACCTCTCCCTTTGGGCAAATCAGCCTATGTAAATAAGGGGAACCACTCTGATCAGTCTTTTTCAGAAGATGAAGATGAATTAGCTCAGATGATTAGACACAAGAAGTCTGCATAATATGTTGATGAGCATTCCATCTTGATAGTGACTGCCCCATTTGTAAGGGGATTTTCGCTCATACTTTGGCCAAGCAACAAATCAGGTAATCAAGTTAATAGTGAAAGGGATTATTCCCAATGAATTAGCACCACTGGGCTTGTGGTTGCACTCTTCTAGTGAAAAAAAGAAGAGAAGGTTGGTGGAACCCCACCTACTGTAGAAATTATTTCCAGCATGACTCCAAGGGTATCCACTTCTCCCTCAGCGGGTACCTCTCGTTCTTCATTATCACCTACAGGACCAATAGTATCTTTAAGATTCTCTCCATCTCAACCCATGCTATCCACTTTTCCCCCAGAGGGTACCTCTTCTTTGTTATTTCTTACTGAATCAAGTGTCTTTTATATATTCTTCATCTCTACCCACGCTATCTCCACCTTAGTGTCAGGAATTTTCTGATACTGAGTATGACTCTACACCCAGATGTAGGACAGAAAATTTTTCCTCAGAGTTATTTGGGCTAAATTCTTGCAGGCCTCTCTCCACTGCTTTGATAAGATCACGCAGGTCTCTCGGGAATCCCACTTATCTTAATTTATTCACTCCAGTGGAGCTCTGTAAGTTTGCACTGTGACTTCCAATGGGTGGGACGTAAGCTTTTTGATTGAAAAATGAGGACATATTTTGATTCTAACAAATGTTTACATCTTGAGAACCATAGGGATTACTAAAGAAATGTAAATGGCAAACTGTTCAGCACAAGCAATTTTTGTAGTGGTAGTGTTCTTTAGATTGTAGGTCTTAAACTGTATTTTATAAGTGACAGTAAACTTAGTAGATATTAAGTTTGTAATATTTTGTGAACAATTTACAATATTTCAGCAGCCACTCAAGTTACACATATACTGTCAGCAGCATTTTGTTTGTCCAGCTGAGAGCTTTCCTGTGAGGCTAAATAATTCTGTCTGTGTTACTTAGTTGTTGAGATATTCAGAAAAACTTGACATTTCTCGCAATATGAATATATGATTAAAAATGAATATTTCTTTACCTGCACTAGGTAGAGGTCAAATAACAATACAGGTGTTTGCCATGTTGCAAGCTTTAAGATCAATTGTTTTACAACTTTGTATGTAGCATGCTTTTGGAATTATTAATGTAAATATGAACAAGCAATATTTGACACACACAGGCGTCAATAGAATGTAACTGTAATGAGTTAATAGGGAGTATATGATGCCAGTCTTTGTCAAGACCCAAATTCGATACAGCATCATCTCTACCCCAACAGTACCTACCATGAGCTGAGATCCAACCTGAGCTTCACAAGTTACCTTTCCTCCTCCGGGCCTGGTTTCCCCACTGATCGTGACTGGATCAGCACTCACTGTAATGCTAGGTCCCTCAGTGTGAATTGATTTCACTTTACTGGCTTCTTTGGCATTGGTAACTCTGATGCCAGACCCTTAGGTCCCGACTGTTTTTAGGTCCTCAGTTGTTGGTGTTGAGCCTTCATTACAGATGTTGTTGTCAGCACTGATCCTGTAAGTGCCATTCTTGGTGTTGGAGAGTTTGGCATTCAGTGCTTCAGGACAGAAGATCCCCAAATTGGTTTTGGCTTCAGAGATCTTGGCAATTTTGGTGGGGTCAGGGGTGCTAGCTTTGGCACCGGTCTTCACTGGGTCCCATGTATTTCGGTGGCTTACACTAAGTGGATAGGAATTTCTCATAGTTCATGCATACCTTTTGCTACAATGGTATGGATTCCACCACAGGACATTGCTGAATCTGGATACTTGGGCAGGCCATCACTGTTACTCTCACAGGACCAGGGGATGCATAGGCCAGCATTTGTGAGCTCTGGGGATTCTTCTTCCCAAGGAAGTTGCTATGAGGACTGCCACTGTAAGCACTTCAGGAAGAAGGTGTGCAAGAGAAAGCACATAGACTCCCCCTTCTCAAATATAGAGTTGGATGAAGGGAAGGTTGCCTCATATCCCCTCTGGAAGATGCCTCCTTCAGAGTAATTTTGGAAATGATGAGGGGACCCAACTCCCTGTAAGAAACATCTTACAGGAAGCCTAGAACTTCTCTTCCCTGGCTGCATGGGTATTGCCCCCCCCCCCTCCGATAAGCTGGTCAATATAGTCTGTTTCAAAGTTTGAAATGAGCCAGATGTAGTTGAGCCAATGAAAAGGACCTCTTGTTAACACCACAGTTGTAGCTGCAGCCATTAAAAGGGATGTCCAATCTGTGCAGCCTCCAAACAAAGACTCTAGGATGATGGACAGGCTAAGGAAGTGTGTTTTTGCATACATTGTATTCTAAGTCAATGCCTTGAACTACATAGTGCATATGGTTAGGTTTCTAAGGGTAGTGCAGCAGAAAACAGCAGATACTTTGAAATAATTGCAAGCTAGGAAAATCTGTGTTCTCAGTTAGAAACCCAGGTGTCAACTATGAGTGTGATTTCCTCTCTGACCATCTGTATTATACACAGTGCAACAGATGGAGCAGCCAGAGCAGTAAGATCAGGTCTAGCTTGCTACTGATGGATTTTCTGGATCACTTCATTGTAGCTTTTGTACTATTTAGAAAAGTAATCAAGGATATCTATATGTGAACATAAGGATGAAATGCTCACTGTCATTGGGATTAAGTTCTGTCACCCCTCAAGGGGCCTTTCAGTATTACCAGAAAGGGGCAAGAACTTGTGGTTTTGTATTTAGAAATACCCCCATGCGGACAGCAACCAGACAGAGGTTTTCAGGTTAAAGGAAAGTTTCAGTCCAGACACCACCCCTGGGGTAGAGGTGGGCTCTGAACAACCATGGGGTTAAGGGGGGGGGCCCTTTTGAGGATTCTTTTCCTAAGATACCTGAAGGGTTCCCCAACTGCTCCACTCTAGTGGCAGGAAGGGAATGTCTCTCCTTCAATGTCCCAGCATGGATGACCATCCTGTTGGATCCTTGAGAAAGGAGAATTACATCCAGAGGGGCTACTTCATTCCCCCTTTTTTACATCTCCAACTATCCAGACTTCTCAGTTTCCTTCAGTGCCACCTAGACAAAGAAAGCAACAGCCAAGGAGGTACAAATTCTCCACAGCAAAAGAGCAATCTAGGAAGTCCTGCCAGAATAGAGATGATCTGGATTTTACTCAGAGTTCTTATTTGTGCCCAAAAAAGCCAAGGACCTCAGGCCAAGTCTTGATCAGTATCAACTCGTGTTCTTTTTCAATGGTCATGGAGCAGTCAGTACTACATTGCTTGCAGGCAGGGGATTTGATATGCTCTGTAGACCTTTTGGATGCTTATCTTCATGTAAATATAGACCAGGCATCCAGAAGATAGATTTGCTTCCAGGTTAGAACCAGTCATTTTGAGTTTTCTGCCCTTCCATTTGGTCTCACCACAGTTCCACCAGGTGTTCACCAAATATGTAGTGCCTGCCACTGCTCACCTGTGACTTCTGGGGATACATTGAAGTACTGTATGGCAATTGTCTCCTTGCAGCTGCATGTATGGATTAGCTGGTCATAGCAAGGCAGTACTTGCTGCACATCTGCCTGCCTTTGGGAATCACTATCAGCCTGGCCAAATCTATCTGCAACCTTCGTAGGATCTAATTTTGATTGATTGTGGGATCAACACCTAAAACTAACTGGCAAGTTTACCTCAAGGAAGGGCCTCAGCCACTAATAGAAAGAGGTCTCACTTCTTCTGCATCAGGGAAGAACATCAGTGGACAGATCTTAAAGGAACTATGTTTTATAGCTGCTGCATTTCAAATGGCTCCTCATGCCAGATTACACATGAGAGTACAGCAATGTACACTTCAGATCCAGTATGGTCAGTACTGCCAAACAGTGCTTCATATAGTCAGATAGTCATTGTCATCAGGAAGAGCCTACAATGGCAGACCCCTCCACAAAATGTTATGACTGGGCCTCCTTCACCAAACCGATTCCCAAATCGATGATAACCATGGCCACATCGTCTCTTGGGTGGGAACAGTTCTTGAACAAGAAAGTACAAGGTTCATGGACTACAGAAGAGGCATCATTGCTCTTCAATGTACTTGAGATGGGGCAGTCCTCCAAGCATTATAAGCATTTCAGTATGTGCTTCCTCAAGGTGCAGTTACCATACAGTTAGACAATGTGGCAATGTTATGGTATGTCAACAAGCAAGGGAGGAGGGGGGACCAGATCTTATCCTGTGTGCAGAGCAGCAATGAGGATGTAGGAATGGGCACTGGCTTTGCAGCTCGTTCTAGTAGAAGTATGTATACCTAGGGGCATCCAGCTTGATTGTAGACTGAGTAGACAAATACTCCTTCCCATGAATGGTCTCTCAATGTCAAAGTGGTGTGCAGTATATTCAGTCTTGCTGTGATCTCTTTGCTTCATCATTCAACACAGAGTGCCCTTTCCATTTCAGGAGCCTTACGTCTGGAACCCTTTTTACCCTTGAGTGGAGGGTGAGATTGCCTGCAAACAAAAGCAGACTTAGAAGGGTAATCCCTTTGAAACTTTGGAATAGGAGAAACAAAAATATGTTTCAACTCCTGCAAGACCCATTTCCCATTGATTAGGAAAGTAGAATCTTAGACTGCTTTGGGAAAAAAAATAGCTGTACTTCATCAACTTTAGCCTACGGAGAACTGAACTTTTAAACCCCATGTGATAGTGTGGGGAAGAAATTCTCAGTAAATAATTGAAATGCTTTGGGATGGTACTGATGATTCTGTGATGTTAAACTTGGCAGTTTTGCCCAGATTATTTCACTAGTGGGGAAACATGCTATTAAATGTGGGTATGACACTGTAGATGCTGCATGTAGACGTGCAATTAATGGACCAGTGGTTACAAGGCATTTCTGGCTGAGGATACAACTGTGATTGCAAGGCATTCATGGTTAAGGCACAACCTCAAGTGATATTAAATAGGATTCAATCACGTTATATTTAACTTTGTCAGAGAAAAAATGCATGGCTTCTCTGGTAATACAAGTGTCAAGTTTGATAAACTTTTTAAATAGTTTTTATTACACAGTTAGATTATACAACATGAAAACATGCAAACAATTTACAGTAAGCATAAATTTAAATTATAAACCAGAGAGTCTCATTATTCATTTAATTTTCTAAATGTTATAAACATATTACAAATATATTATTTAATGTTTTAATCATTATTATTATTTTTTTATTTATTTAATGTTGTAAAACATTTCTGAGGTGCATCTGAGCAGGAAATATATTCTTACTTGTCATTTAGCTAATTTTGTAACTAACATTTAGTGGTAATTATATTTTTATTAGTATTATTTATATTTTTTATATTTATTGTTATATTTACTTGTAATGTTGAAAAAATATTTTTGCAGTACTGAACAGGAAAGATCATGCTTGTTTATATGCTTGTTTATATGATGTGGATCATCTGTTTGTCATAGCATGGTATTATCTTTAGTGACTGATTTCTCCTTTGTTCACTGTAAAGGGTTTTTCATTTCTGAACCGATACCTGGAGCTTCGTGGAGCTTGTCAAGAATCTTTGTACAATATAGGACGCGCACTTCATCAGCTTGGACTAGTTCATTTTGCAATTCACTATTATCAGAAGGCATTAGAGCTAACTCCTCCTGTATTAGAGGTACAGTGCCCTAAAATACTTACAGTAAATACTTCATATCAAAGATCTTCCTTTATGGGTCCTATGTTTGGGTTCACCCTTTTCACCATTGTATAGTTGCAAATACTATGACATCATGTGCCACACATATTTATTTTCATTTTATGTGGCATTTTTTATTTTATTTGAATTTATTAAGCATGTAAGAGGACTGGTTCAAGGACCATTTCAGCTATGGCAAGGGCTGTTTGGCAAAAGTCAACATGATAGTGAGTTAACACGATAAAATATTGACAGCAATTGTCTGGTATGGAAGGTTTTCTAGATGTAGCATATATTTACAAATCATAAATACAATGATATGTTTAGTAATGATTTGCTATCCTAGCATTTAATACCTAAGCATGCCTAGCTCATGAGCCTCCCCATTCACACACAGTTTGCATCTTAGTTTTGACCCCTCAGTCATGAAATCATGAAAAGTTCCTGTGTTCTCTGCTTCTTTGCCCAGACATTAATTTCTACAAAGTGCTCCTTTGGTTTTAAATTTATACGTCAAGATGCAAACTAGTAGTGCCTTTATAGTTTCAAGGAAGAGTGCAGTAAGAAACACTGATGGAAGTACTAGTGGTTCAAACCTCCCACCTGCAGATATCAGAGAGAAAAGCAGGTGGTGGCTTGCCTTGCTAACTGAGGAGGATAGTAGTGATTGAAAGTTCTTTCCAGACCTGTTTTTGGTGTCTTTGGATAACTGTTTCCAGTATACGCTGTCATTGTGCATTTACTAGGTTGGCAGGTCCACACTGCAATCTTAGGGCTCCCTTAGAGCACTACCTGAAGACTAAATGTTGGAAATAAATGTATTTCAGAAATAGACATTTGGAACCTACTGGTGCTGTGGTTGTCCTTAACAAGTGAGGGCCCAATGGTGCATTAGACTTCCATTTCAGCAGATGGCTTAAGGCCCAGAGGAGGACCTCCTTGCCTCCTCCCCTGGGTGCTGGAGTATGGGAAGAAAGAGTTTCCCAGTTCCAGATTGTTTGGGCAGTGATGGAAACCATTCTGATCCCAGGAGGCATCTTTGGGTTGTCTGGTTATAGTTCTGGAGTACTGGAAACTGTGGTCTCCTGAAAGGCCCAGTAGCATCTTTTCTCCAGGTTGGGAGTGGGCACAGGGTTAGTCCTATACTAGGGCTCAGGTCTCAAAGCCTAGACAAATGAATGTTTGCATGATGTGAGCTTGAATCATGAGGAAAGTATCGTACCCTTGTGGAGTATGGTCTGATATTAGCACCAGACTTTGTACTGGCCACCCTTCTCCATGCACATTTTGTAGCAGATGCTCCCTAACTCCTGACAGCTACTATACATCTTTAAGCAGTGCTCAGGACAGTGGGTGATCTCACTGTTAGAGCAAGTGAGCAGTGGGTTCTTTGCCATTCAGGCTGCTTTGATGAATTGGATCTCTGGAAGTTGTTATCTCTGCAACAAAGACGGTGACCTTTCCCATCAATCATCTCCCTGGAATAACCAGTCCTTCTTTGGAGAGACCTTTGAGGCTCATTTGGAACCTCTATGGACTTGGGTTTTTCCCCAGTTCCTTTTCCCATAACTGCCTCAGTAGATCTGTAGAACAAGAAGATGATGTATGAATCGTCCCTTCCCCATGGAGCTGGTTGTCAAGTATGTGGTCCTGGCAGTTTTTCAAGAATCCTAACTGTACTTTTAGCACCCCCATGAAGGCATGGGTCCATCTCTAGAATTTCTTAAAGAAGCTCTTCTCTATTAACCTTAGCCTAACATAGATCTTTGAGGCAGCAACATTTGTTTATATTTTACTAGGCAGAATCTAAAGTTTTGAACAAGTGTCACTAGGTGGTATACTCTGCCATTGTTGGACAAAGTTTTTTGAAGTATGCATCTCACCTGTTCAAATTCCAGTCATCCTTAGTGGATCAGACCTTGGAAAAGCTTGTACACCTCCTTGATTCCAGGTTGAAGGAAGAGATACAGTTTGAACTCTCCCAGTGGCTTCTACAGTGGGTTTCCACATAACTCATTGTAAGTTTGATGTGCTAATGCAGTTGCTAGAGCCAAAGGTTTGGACATTATGCCTCCTAAAGGGAGTTTGCTGTTTGACCAGGTCTCTGAGGACCAGGTAGATGACCTCTTAAAGAAAGCAAGGAGTTAGTCAAGGACCTTTATGATTTCCCTCCTGTACTGAGACCTCACCATCATCAAATGAGGAATGAGTCTGCTCAGTCCGTGAGCAAGGCTTTGACACATCGCACCATCTCTTCCACTATTCTGCTAGTCAAGTTTCCCATGTAAAACATTTCCACCTGTCCAACCACAGTAGCCCTTGAGTATTGTTTGGGGAAGTTCATGAGGGAGACAGTTTGTCCAAGTTCACCTTGGTTTGGAGAGACAGTGCTAATGAACAGAGGGTTCTGGGCATGGTCACAGCTAAAAGTGCTGGTTTACTGGGCTATTTGTTTATGTTTGGGTTACCACCATACTTTTGTCTATAATAACAGCAGTGCCTCCAGTACTTTATTCTGTTGTTATGTGGTTTTACTCAGAGAGCCTGTAAACTGAATAGCAGTTCACACCTGTGATATGTGTTTTGTCTTATTTATTATTGATTGCATTTGTTTACTGGGATGGTCTGACTGGGTACTGTTTTGTCCATTTTCAGAGGAAGTCCAGAGAGAAAAGCTCCACAGTGAAGTAAATTTAAGACATATTTGGCATAACATCTTATTCTGGTATTTATTTGCATTTTGCTTTGCATTATCCTTCTGTTTAACCTCTAACAGAGCTGAAGTTGAAGAAGAGCACTTTTAGGAATATTATTTTCTAGGGCACATGGTGAAGATTCTTCTAGTTCAGTCTGGGCAAGTATCACTTTTAATACAAGGTATTGCCATTTGAGCTTCCTGCACCATTCAGAATCTTTACCAGGCTATTTTTCATATGTCTAAAGTCTCGCAGGAGAAGGATCTCCATGTGTCCCCTAAATAGATTGTTGGATTCATTGAGAAGTATTTCTTCAGTAAGTACTCCCATTGTTGTTTTTTGACATGACCAGAAACAAGAAGTATTTTCTGACCCCATCCTAGAGAACCGCCTTCATTTGTGTGGACCTGGTCACTCTACACTGTTGGTTACTCCTGCTCATAAGGAAAGCCCAAAGTGTCATGGCCTTGGACATCCAGGATGACCATGAAATAAAGGTCCAAATCCAGATCCTGTTGCTTCTGCTTCTTTTTAGCTTAATAGCCACCAACATTTTTAAGCATGCTGTTTTGCATGCCTGAATTTCGGTTGTGGCACTGGAGGTTAAGGTTTCAGTGGCTGTAGAGAAAGCACTTGCTTGAGGATTTTCTCTTGGTTTCAGATGTCTGGAGTGATGGATGGCCTTTAACAGCCTTATAGTTGGTCTCCTCTTCCTACCGATGCTCATTAACAGTATTCACTGTTGCCATCCTCCTATTTAGGATGTCAGTCAGCCCATGGCTGGCCCAACTTGCATAGCTTTATCCACCCCACCGCCGTCCAGTGCTTCTGCTGTTACCTTCCCACCAAGGTGTAGATGTGTAAGGGATGTAAAAGGTCCATCAAACAACAGTTTTTTGCAGTGCAATGTGCGTGCATGTATGTTTCTCTTGCTCAGTCTGGACTGAATCCGTTTATGCAGAGTGTTTTCGTAGAAGTGAAGAATTGTGTTGTATTGGAAACAAATCGTCCACAAAGGTTTCCATACAAGGTGTTTGTTCTGCCTTGGCCAAGTACATGATGTGGACTTCTGTCTGCAGTGTGCTTTTTTTGCTTCCAAGGACAAAAAAAAACATGCTGCAAAGTGGGAGAAGCCTTTGAAACAAGACTGTGTCTGAGATAACTCTAGTTTTTCTGAGTCTGTCAGATCTTCATGCGAAGAAGCACCTTTGCCCCCCCCACACACACACACACATACCTGCACAGTTGGTTTTGGCTGATGCTTCTGGTGCAATTATGGTGGACTTGCCTACGTTATTGACTTTTCACGCATCTTTCCAGAATGATGCATCTGACTTGCCTTCTCCCATAGTTCATAGTTTCAGTTGCTCATATTGTTTTCTTAAAAGGGGAAGTCAGTATCCCCATTATCCTTATATATGAGGAAATGTCCAATGATGACATCAAGGTTTCAGTCCCCTGCCTTTGCCCACAAGCTTCCAGAATGGCAGTTCCTAAAGTCGTGGGCACAAAGCACCAAAGTACAAACTGGTGTCTGCCAGATTGCCTGTACTCAGGCTGAGCAGTTCCTCCTCGGCTCCAACATTCTGGGCTTCTACCAAATCCTTTTCTGAGCTGGCTGAGTACATTATATACTTTTTGAAGATAAAAGAAAATGTGCATCCTCTGCAAGAGTACTTTTGAAATACATGACTCAAAAGATGCTATACTGGCATATGTGAACCACATTCCATCTGCTGAAAACTGATTCTGGCACTGAAGGTATCCTATTCTTTGCTTCACCACCAGATGATTTTTTTTTTAACTGGAGGTTTGTTCACAGGATGAAAAAGGTTTTCCACTGGGAAACTAAAGAATATTCTTAAGCTAAGCAGTGGTACAGAGCCTGTATGGGTTTGCCTGAACCTAGACATCTGTCCCTCTTGTGCTAGATGGTACAAAAGATTAGTCCAGATAAAATCACTTTAGCTAGCAGATGTAGGTGACTCTCTCTCTCTTTCTGATACCCTCCCTGTGGAAGGTATAAAGATGCCTTGTTGAAGTTTCAAGTAGTTTATTCATTTAGGTAGGTAGATGGATGAATGTTCTTGTTCTAATTATTTCCTCCCACAGGGATGGCATCAGTGGAAGAGTCTCCTAAATCTGCTAGCTAAAGTAATTTTATCTGGACTAATCCTTTGTGCTGTGTTTCTTGTAAGTCCTGTCACAGGTGGGATACTAGATCTGACTTGAGCTTTCTGGATTAGTTTTGTTTACCAGTGCTAGATGATCCTAGAAGATATGTTCAGTAATGAACCTTTGGAGTCTGATTACCTTTCCTGTGCTCTGAGGAAGCCTGATTGGCTCTATAGGGTAAAGGCTTTCTGTGAGTGTCTATAGGAACCCTTTGGTAGATCAAGTATGATGTCTGGACCCCAGCAAGGCAACTATCTTGGGTCCAACCATGAACCGTATTACTAATGATAAGGAGAAGCAGAATGCTAATAGATTTGGGTAAAACGTATACAGCTCTACCACCCTTTTCTTCAGAGCAAATCCTAATGGAAAGGATGACTAACTAAGGCAGAGGTGAATTAAGGTAAGTAGGTTTAATTTTAGTGTCAGTGAGGAACTTGTGCATACATGGACAAACTACTGGAAGTGTCATTTGGAGGAAATATTTAATTTTGTTGTCATTTAAGTGCTTGTGTATATACAGCGCAAATTACTGGAAGAGTCATTGGAGTGAATGTGTCATTTTTCTGTCAGTGAAATGCTTTTGCATTCATGGAAAAACTACGGAGTGGGACACTGTGGTAAGTCTTTTCATTTTGGGTTTCAGTACAATGCTTTTGCATACATGGACATACTAATGGAAGAGGTCATTTGGATGAAATGTTTCATTTTTGTGTCAGCGAAGTGCTTGTGCATACATGGATAAACCACTGGAAGTGTTGGGGAAAATTTTTAATCTTGGTGTCAGTGAAGGGCTTATGCATGCATGGAAATATTAACGAAGGGGTTGTTTGGGGAAATGTTTCATTTTGGTGTTAGTGCATACATGAACATACCACTGAAGAGATCATTGGAGGAATTTTTCATTTTCATGTCGGTGAAGTGTTTTTGCATACATGGACAAACTACTGTTTGGGTTCATTGAGGGAAATGTTTCATTTTTGTGTCAGTGAACTACATCTCAATACATTGACAAACTACTGGAGATGTAATTTGGGTTAGATGTTTCACTTTGTTGTAATTGAAGTGCTTGTGCATACATGGACAAAACTACTGAATGGGGTCCTTTGGGAAAATGTTTCATTTTTGTGCATACATGGAATCCTTTGGGAAAATGTTTCATTTTTGTGCATACATGGAAAAACCACTGGAGGTGTTGGGCGGCATTTTTAATTTTGGTGTCAGTAAAGTGCTTGTGCATACCGACGAAGGGGTTGTTGAGGGGAATCATTCTTTTTTGTGTTTGTGCATATGTGACGTAGCACTGCAGAGATCACTAGGGGAAATTATTCATCTTGATATTAGTGAAGTGCTTGTACACACTGGGACATACTACCGAAGGGTTTCAGAGAATTTTTCCTCAAGCAGTCAGCAAATGTTGGCGGTGTGACAGGGAAGAAATAAGTAATTGAGAACATATTTTCTGAGAATGCAGTAAGTTGCGGGACTTTAAGGATTCTGTGCGAGATGCACTGTCGGGGATGCTGGGTGGGCATATTGGTGTGACAGGGGAGATATGATTTTTCTGAGCTATGATATAGAATCGGAATTGCCTAGACATGCTAAAGCCTTGCTGTGTCTAATTATGGTGGCTGCTAAAAATGCAATTACTAGAAAATGGAAATCATAGTTTAAACCAACTGTACTAGAAGTAGTGAATATAGTAACAGAGATAAAACAACTGGAACTGAGATCTTTACAAAAGGGTATTAACGAACTACATAGGAAAAGATGGGAATTGTGGAACAATACAAACAAGGGAGGAATGAGGTTTAAAAGAAGGCAGAACTTAAGTGAGCTATGTAATGTTTGACTGAAAGACTGGGTAGATTATAAGTGATGTATAATGTTTGCAACTGGGAGTGTGTCAGTATGGTTTGTGATGTAAAATGCTTGCAACTAAAATTGTGCTGGTGTGGTTTGCTTTCATTTATATAAATGTGTGAATGTCTATGTCGTAAGTGATGGTTTAATAAAGATGTTTTTTGTTTAAAAAAAAAAAGATTATATGTGTGTACATATATATCGCTGTATATATATATATATATATATATATATATATATATATATATATATATATATATATATATATATATATATATATATATATATATATATATATATATATATATATATATATATATATATATATATATATATATATACATATATATTGTGTGTGTGTGTGTGTGAGAGGGGCGCATAAAAACAAAAAGCAGTAATTTTCCTATTCCACCAGGGAAGGGGCCACTTTTTTGATCTTTAATAATAATTCTTTAGGTGGTAATGTCAATCAGCCACTGTGGGAATCTGTATACACTTTCAGTTGACATTACAAGTTGAACATGATATCTCAGCCCATGTTCTCCTTAGAGGCCACCGTACTATGTGGTATGTTGTCATGATGCCACCCAAGATGTTAGCTGGGGACTCTGTCCCATTAGGTGAAGTTGAGGGACTGGATAGTCCAAGATACAATAGTTATGTACACGCTATAATGTTAGATCTTGATACAGTAGTTATGTACACACCATAATGTTGGATCTTGATGCAGTAGTTATGTACACACCATAATGTTGGATCTTGATACAGCAGTTATGTACACAGTGTAATGCTGGATCTTGATTATCATTGTCCATTCACTTCACCAACTCTCCCTCCATCCTCATAAAATTTGTAACCCGTTATCTCCAGAAAAAAAAAGTTTCCATTTCCTATGGCAATCATTCACTTGTTCATCGTGTTTCACTGTTGCAGTCATTACACTTGGGTTATCCTGCTGGCAGGCTACCCGCAGTCGGCCTGAATTCCAAAGTCCTGGTCCGGCGTCGGTTGCATCGCCTCTTCCCTGACATCAGTGTGCCAGGGGTATAAAAGATGCAGCCAACGCCATTTTCTTCAGTCTTTCTTGCCGTGCAGTGCCCGAAGCAAAAGCAGTTCGCAAGTGCCGGTCATCCGACTCCTGAGATTTTAGAAATTGAATTTCAGATCCGAAGTCTTCAATAAAGCTAAGTACCCCGTTGGGGAAACTTTTTTCTTGCTCCAGACCGATGTCAGTAAAAGTTAACAATTGTATTTCTTGTGGGAAGCAAATACCTCATAAGTATTTTCATTCTTACTGTATTCCTTGCCTAGGCCCTGACCACGACGTTGCTTGTTGTTGGTTTTGTGCTAGATTTAACCAATACACTATTAAGAATCAGTACGATTTTGCTTTTCATTACTTTGGCTGAAGGTTTAACTATATAATGCCGTCAGAACAGCTGACGACCGGAATTCATAAAAAGCGCAAGGAAAAAGAAAAGGACAGGCATCCGAGGTCCAAAACCGACGACAACGCCTTTTCTAGGCCAGTCGCCGGTTCTCAGTGAGGTGCTTTTGCAGCCCCTGACACCCGCTACCTCAGCCACAGGCTGCCTCCGACTCCCACGTGGAGACAACTAGGCCTCTGGATACTCAAGGTATTGGGCCTTCAGAAACTAATCCCTCAGATGGGTCTGGAGCCACTGAGCAGGCATCAGCTTCTGAGGGCGTTTTCAGACCTACACAGCTTTATATCAAGCCAACTTCAGCATCCAAGACAAAGTCTAAAACAGTTTTAAAGACAAGGAAACAAGTACAGCATTCTCCAGGACAGACTTCCATGCCTAAGAAACAGATGCTCAAAATGGCCGAAGACCTAATTACTTTGATCAGGCGTTCCCATCCCCCACCTGATAAGAGGCCTAGGCAAGACACTGAATATGATTCTTCTGATCAGGCTTCCATTTCCTCTGACTCCTCTTCAGAACAGGTATACTCTATTCTTCCCTATGAGGATTCTGATGCTGAAGAATCTTTTCCTTCAGCTTCTCCTCCTGAGGATTACTCCTTTGGGGAAACCCTGCATACCATGAGGGAGCATTTCCACTGGGAGAGCCAAGATTACTCAGAATCTAAGAAAAGACTCCGAGACTTTCTTTTACTACCTCAGCACATACCTCTTGCTATTCCACCTGTTCTAGACATTGTAGATGATGTATTTTCAGAGTCCGGCCTGTCTCCCGACTCTTTACCTCCTGCACCTGTTAAGCCAGACAGATACTACAGGGTTCCAGACTCTCATAAATTTCTATATAAAAACCCTGCTGCTGACCTAGAAACTATTTCTCAGGGTCCAAAAGGGGTCAAGGCCGCTACTGCAAAAGACCCTGTCCCCTCAGATAGAGATTTAAGGCCATTGGACAGATGGGGGAAAAAGTTTACACTTCTGCTACCTTGGCTGTAAGGGCTTTAAATTGTCAGTTTCATATGCTTAAATATCAGCAATACTTAATGTCTCTGCTAAAACAGAAAATGTTGACAAATTCTGAATGTTCTGAGAATAAGGAAATGCAGGATTTATTGCATGCAGCTGAACAAGTGGGAAAGCATACTTTGCAATGCTTGGTTAAAGGAGCAGACTCTGCCTGATCATGTTAAAGCAAAATTTTTGGATGCTCCATTACAACATGATGCTTTGTTTGGTGTTAAGGCAGAAGAGGTGTTAAAGAAAATGGAGGATAAAGCTAAATCTATGCAGACAGTAAAGGATTTCTTACAGGTACAGCCACCTAGATTTAGCAGGAACTGGCCTTCTAAGAATTGGTCCTTTCCCGTGTCAGACAGGCCACAAAGAGGCAGATACAGACACCCTAGAGGCAGACAGCCCCAGGGCTCATACAAGCCCAAACAGTGGGGTGCTTCTACCTCCAAAAGCGGAGAAGACAAATCACAGCCATTTAGAAAACAGTCCCAATGACTTCCCTCTGCCAATGCCAAGCATTTATCTTTTGGCAGCACCCTTAGGGGGAAAGCTAGCACTTTTTTTCACAAAATTGGCACATGATCACCCAGGACAAATGGGTCTTAAATATAGTCTCTCAGGGCTACAGGTTCCACTTTCACACCCTTCCAAAGGCAAAAGGTATGCCAGATCCGCCACACAATCAATGAGCAGAGGCACAAAAACAAGTTTCATCTCTCATAGACATGAGGGCTATTCAGCCAGTGCCACAACAAGAGCAGGGACAAGGATTTTACTCAAGACCTTTCTTAGTACCAAGAAAGGACAAAGCATGGAGACCAATTCTGGACCTGTCTATTCGAAATACTTTTCTGGACGTTCCGAAATTCAAAATGTTGACTCTGCAGCAGCTTCTGCCCATGCTGGGGAAGAAGGCTTGGCTTGTAACTTTGGACCTCAAAGAGGCATATCTGCATGTCCCAATCAGACCATCTTGCAGAAGATACCTCAGATTCATAGCTGGCTCAATGCATTACCAATTCTCTGCACTGCTGTTTGGCTTATCTACTGCACCCAGGGTCTTCACAAAATGGCTGGCACCAGTAATTGCTTTTTGCAGACAAAGAGGAATACAAATATATCCCTACTTGGACGACTGCCTTGTTCAAGCAGAGACCAAAGACATTCTACTAAAGCATCTGGCATTTGTAAAAAGATTACTAATTGGCCTAGGGTACACAGTAAATGAAAAGAAATCAAAACTAGTACCCTCTCAATAGATAATATTCCTGGGTGGAAGCTTAAATGCACCTGCCCAGATGGCTTATCTCACGCTAGACAAACAAAGGCAACTGACTTCTTACTTCGAAAACATGGCAACAAAGACCCACTTATCTGCAAGAAAAAATCTGCAGGCTCTGGGCTACATGGTATCCTGCATTCTGCTAATTCCATATGCAAGAATGCATATGAGGTAACTACAATGGTATCTAAAAAGTGTTTGGACTCAACATTGCCACAGCCTGGAGTCATTAATTTCACTCATTCCCTGCCTGCAACAGGAGTTTCGATGGTGGGCACAGGCCTGTCACCACAACAAGGGACAGGCATTCACTTTACCCACAGCCAGGCAAACACTAACAACAGATGTATCAGATTATGCCTGGGGGGCCCACGTGGCAGGAAAATGTATTCAGGACACATGGCCCGCAAGCCAAAGGCATCTTCACATCAATCAAAAAGAGATGCTAGCTGTACAAAATGCCCTGACAGCCTTCAAAGACCTACTTCATCCAGGACAGCTGCTGATAAAGACGGACAACACCACAGTCATGTGGTACATAAACAAGCAGGGGGGCACACATTCCTACCCCTTCTGCAGACGACCATGATTTTGTGGAACACAGCATTGACTTACCAAGTACACCTGCAAGCACAATTCCTGCCAGGAAAAACAAATGCTCTGGCAGACGAACTAAGCAGAAACCTCATGGATCCTCATGAGTGGAAACTAGATCCACAAATCTTCAACATGATAACAAGGAAATAGGGATGCCCAGACATAGATCTTTTTGCCTCCCCTCACAACTGCCAACTTCAGAGATTCTGTACAAGGACTTATCACAAACAAGCTTGGAAAGTGGATGCTTTGTCATTCAGCTGGAACAACCTTACAGTATATGCCTTTCCTCCACTGCCTCTCCTCCCCAAGGTACTCCTAAAGGTCAGACAAGAGAAGCCACAAATGATCCTGACTACCCCGGATTGGCCACGCCAACACTGGTACCCACGCCTAAGGAGCTTGTCTCAAGGCCCAGCCTGGACATTGCCTCATTTACTGACCCAACAAAACAATCAGATCCTGCACAGCCAACTCGGAACCCTAAATCTAGCTGCATGGTGGATAGTGTAACCATTCAGAATACACCTCTCTCTAAAGCGGTTATGGATGCTATTTTGGAGGCCAGGAGGCCCAGCACCAGAAAATCTTATGCAGAAAAATGGAAGAGATTCTGTGCTTGGAACCAGGCACAAGGAATTGACATGCTTGTTCCAAATATTCCTCAGATTTTACAATGTCTTACTGAGATGCTGGACAAAGGCCTATCCTTCTCATCAATTAAGATCCATGCCTCTGCCATTTCAGGTCATTACAATACGGACCCACCTATTTTTTCACATCCATTGCTTGGGCAGTACCTCAGGGGGCCAAAAATATAAGACCTCCAAGGAGAGCATCAATACCTGCATGGGACCTCAATTTTGTCTTGGAAAAACTCACACTGCCTCCTTTTGAGCCAGCCAGTACAGCTGAGATAAAATTCTTATCATGGAAAACAGCTCTGCTCCTAGCAATAACTTCAGCAAGAAGAGTCTCAGAGTTACAGGCATTAATGGCTGTGGAACCTTTTATTATCTTCCATCCGGACAGGGTTTCTCTAAGGACAAACCCAACATTTATGCCTAAGGTAGTGTCCAGTGTGGCTCTTAACCAAACCATTCATTTGCCAACTTTTTTATCCAAACCCACAGAATAAAGGGGAGAGACTTCTGCATTCTTTGGACATACACAGACAGCTATGCTTCTACTTGGACAAAACTAAAGCTTTCAGAAAAACTGAGCAACTTTTAGTGGCATATGCTGCAGGATCACAAGGAAAGGCCATCTCAAAGAAGACTATTTCAAAATGGATAGGACACTGCATTCGTTTCTGCTATTCACAACATGGCAAATCAGTGCCTAAGGGCATTAAACCACATTCTACCAGGGCAGCAGCCACCTCAGCAGCCTTCCTCAGGGGAGTACCAACCAAGGATATTTTGGAGGCTGCAACTTGGACTTCAGTGCACACTTTTACTAAGCACTACCACTTACCTCTTTACTCTAAATCCAGAGCAGGCTTTGCCACTGCAGTTCTGCAGGGCCTTATAGCCACTCCTAATTCTATTTAGACCCAGCCGCCCAACCTCAGCTTTGGGATTCAACCCAAGTGTAATGACTGCAACAGTGAAACACAATGAACATAGTACAGTTGTGTACCTACCATAAATGTAGATGTTCAAATGTATTCACTGTTGCAGTCCAGGTTACCCACCCACCACCCCCCTTTCTTTGCTGGAACTTATCTGTACTCCTCTATTCTGTACAATCTATGTGGTGTATATATTTGTAGATGAAGGTATTGTTTATTTTAGTGCATGCTTTTATAAGCAATGTTTTTAGCCTACCCTTTTGGGGGCACCTGACATCTGGGGCAAGAAAAACTGAAGAAAATGGCGTCTGCTGCATCTTTTATACCCCTGGCGCACTGACGTCAGGGAAGAGGCGACAGCAACCGACGCAAGACCAGGACTTTGGAATTCAGGCCGACTGCGGGTAGCCTGCCAGCAGGATAACCCAAGTGTAATGACTGCAACACTGAATACACCCAAACATCTACATTTATGGTAGGTACACAACTGTACTTTTCTTGCTATGTAATGTCTCCTTTCTTCTGATAGAAGGGTTTGGAATGTCAGACGATCAGACTCATTCTGAGGTTACACGAGAGTAGTGATAGATTATGTGAGGTAGGGGCATAGCCGGCTTTAGGCACCAGCGAACCCTGCGGTCTCTGGAGGACCCTGTTCCTGGGGGAGCCCTCAACCACAGCAAGATGTTCTTCGTATTTCACTGCTGCAGTCATCACATTTGGGTTATCCCTGCCAGGGTAGCCCTCGGCCGACCCGAATACCAGAGGCTTAGTATTTCTGCGTCTGTTGCGGTCACTTCAGGACTGACGTCAGGTCGTCAGTAGTATAAAGTAAGGCAGATGCCATTACATCAGTCTTTCTTGCTGTGGAGCCCGAAGAAGAAGCGGTTCACACGAGTGCCAGTCGGCTGCTACCTGAGTTTTGTCTTCCGAATTGAAGCTGAAGTCTTCTAAAACTAAGTACCCCGTTGGGGATGCTTTTTTCTTGCACTAACCGATGTCAGAAAAAGTTAACAATTGTCTTGCCTGTGGAAAGCAAATAACACACCAAGACTTTCATTCTTACTGCGTCACTTGCTTAGGCCCAGACCTTGACTTCCCCGGCTGTCGCTTCTGTGCTTTGTTCAACACCAGAACTATACATCGTCGGACCCTTATTGTAGCTAGATATCCTCGCTTACAGTCCTCAAATTCCGATATGGCTTCAGTAAGCCATCTGACAGCAGATCTTCCAAAAAAACATAAAGATAAAGACAGAGACAGACCGCACAGGTCCAAACCTACCGATGATACTTCCGTTAAGCTAGTCATCAGTTCTCCGTCCTCAGTGAGACACTTTCACAGCCCCTGATGCCAACTTCTGTGGATTCGCGGGCCGCTACCGAGACCCTTTCGGAATCCGGTATGCCACAAAACTCTTCTTTGAAAAAGGATCTTGCAGTTGTCTCTCCCTTGGATGGGTCAGAAGATGCTGAGCAGGCACCGACTTCCGAGGAAGTCCTTCACACTACTGATTCTTGACACAAACCGATGACTTTCGCATCTACCATTCTTTCAAAAAACACCAAGTTTCTTAGGCCCAGGGTATGAACCACACCCAAGAAACCAACGACCCAAACTCAGGCACCTGCTGCCTTGCCTCAGTCTCAAATGCTTAAAATGGTGGAAGACTTTATCATGCTGGTCAGGGGAAGCCAAGCTACCCCTTCCAAAAGAAAAAGAGATTTGTCCCCTGTAGTTTTGTCTGAACAGGAGTCTGATGACCCTGATGCATCTGATTATGAAGACATGCAACCCCCCTCTGCTTATGAGGATTCTGATGCAGAGGATTCCATTCCTTCAGCTTTCTCCCCCAGAGGATTTTTCCTTTGGGGAAACCCTTCATACCTTGTAGATGAAGTACATAGCTGACTTTGGTAATCTGGGAACTCAAATTGGTACGTACCTGGCTTTTGTTAAATTGGCATAACTGGCTGGTACATACCAGAGTTATTGGCTTGGAATAGCATAGTAGGCACATACCTGACAGGTTTGGCGTGGAAGGACAGTAAATAAAAACTCAGTGTATTACTAAACTTAAATCTGTAGTTCTTATAATGAAAGTAAACTAAAAATAGTATTTAACATAAAACATGAAACACATAGTAAGATACAAATATGTAGTTTAATGTAAACCTGCAGTGTCAGTAGAGAAATTAAGAGATTATGTAACACCATTAAAATTGATTTAATAGTGAAAATAGCAGTAAAGCTTGGCATTGGAATCCACAATCTGTATGCATTCTGAAGTAAACAAATCCTTAAAGTGTCTCTTAAATGTTTTCACCATTGGCACAAATAATAACATACAATGAAATGAATTTCAGAAGTAAGGAATATGAAAGGAGAAAGAATTTTACCCAGAGTGCTTCAGGTCAGGCTGACAAGCAAAAAACAGTGAGTGTGGTACAACAGGTAGTATAATTTCCTTTGATACAGGAGGCTGTGGGTTATATTCCCCTGACTACCAACACACCAAACAAACTTATTAGAAGTTTCAGGCTGTTACCTTTTTTCAATGCAAATGTAAACAACAAGCCATTACCCTTTCAAATAGCAATCACATGTTATGGGTAACCAGTCAACACTCAGAATTCATTCATAAAAAAATCATCGAAATCCATAAACTGTGTACTTATACATTTATAAAAATACAGTCATGACATAAAGTTAAAAACATAATTAATATACAAATTAATTACAAAATCACATAATCACTTTTTCAGACTCATTTGTTTCTTTTTAAGTAATGGTTTTATGTTGAAGGAAAAATTCAAATTTGGTATTCTCTCAGCATTGTAATGATCCAGTTATATTCTGCAGTCTCTGTTTCGAGCACAATATATATCCCCTCTTATATCAGGCATAATTCGCTGCATGACTCTAAATTTAAACGTATGTTGCACACCCATTTCTTCCACATTTTGCAAGAGAGCTGTAAGCAACATTACGATTAATGTCAAAAAAATGCTCTGACATTTTCCTTCAGCTTCCTATTTTACACTTTTCTATATAAAAACTGGGACAAGCATTACAAACTAATTGCTAAACTGTATTTTCAGTGTGCAGGTGGCAAAGCAACTAAATTTATATATTTTATTGCTCACCAAATGTATAAAATCAACATGACTTAAATGCATTTACAAAAGGAACAGCTACAAAGGTAAGTACCCTCCATTTTACTATTTATACTAGTTTTTTTGAATACAAGTTTTTCATAACATAATTATTGTTTAAGCTTTTACATTTCTTACAGGCAAACTCGTTTGTTTACCTACTCCTCTTTTAATTTCTGGCACAGCATTTAATATTATCCAATTATGTTTGATAATATCCATAACCTCACTACTATTTGAGTTATATTGTATTAGATATTGTATTTTACATGTAGACCTGTGAGGAGTTGAGGAATCTGCTTCTCCTATTATATGAAAAATAAGGTCTCTCTCTGGCTTGTCTCCCTAGTAGCATATTCTAATGCTTCAGTTAAAATATAGTCTTCATATGCACTTTCTTTAAACTCTTTCTTCGTCTTCCTCATTTGTGTAATAAAAGTTTCTTCATCTGTAATTAGCCTACTAACTCTTAAAAATGACTTTTAACTATGCCCCTATACACATACCTCAGATTCATAGTCTATGTAAATATCTATTCACTTGTACTTCTTTTTTAAATATTGTAGTGGATATTTATTTCCTTCTTTTTTGATTAGTATATCTAAAAAATCACTTCTGTTCATGAGAAGTTCAATTTAAAATTCAAAAGGCTTGTGGTTTCACCCAAAAATCACACAAATTATTTTAAACTTCAGCACTTTTCCAAATAAAAGCTATCATCTACAAATTTTTATAAAATATAGCACTCTCTGTATATGCTACCAACGTAACATAAATGTATTTCTTGTACCACTCACTAAGCGCTATGTTAGCATATGTGTTCAGTGCAATAGTACCCATTGTCACCCCTGAAATTTGATAGTACAGCTGCTCCTCAAACATAAACACATTGCTATCCAAAACTATTTCTAATAGAAGACATATTATTTCAGGGTTTCTCCCTGTAAGCACACTATTTTCACAAAGATGTTCCCTAACCTCTTGAACTCCATATTGATTTGGTATTATGCTGAACAAAGAATTAATATCAAATGTTACTAACATAAACTCTTTCTCTTCTGTATTTTTAAACCAATCCTATAATCTCCTCAAAAATTCATTCATATCCCTTATAAAACCTTTAACATATTTTAAATGTATGTATAATAATAATAATAATAATAATAATAATAAATACAAGGAGATTGGTTCAGTTACCCATCCTTTTCCTGGCACAGTAGGTCATATGGGGGATGTAACAGATATTTATGGATGTTAGGGAAACCATGCCAAATCAGCACCATTACGTGTGCAACATGCAAAAACATGCAAATATGTATAGAATTCTAGAAAGATATAATTTTGAGCGTATTAAAAATTCTGTCAGTCTCACTAAATAATTTTTTTATAGCTTTTAAATAAACTTTCCTATTCATTGCTACTACTATCACTGCACCTTTATCGGCTTGATTAATTATAATTTCTGGGTCATTATGTAACTATATGACTAATACTCCTTTTAGATAAATTATAATACCTGAAAGCATTTGGTTCATCATATAATTTACATGTCTGTTTTTCACATATATTTTGAAACACAGTTATAACAGGCACAAACACAATTGAGCATCTACAGGGTTGACTTGCATTCACAGCGTTATTTTGAAACGAGTTTTAAGTTCAAATTCCTTGTAAATATCTTTAGCTCAGATGTAGCTTCAATGTATTATTACAAAAAGATATAAACGGAAGACCTTTATTTAAAAGTAGTACATCTGAGTCAGTCAACTGATTGATAAATTCACTGCTGCTGAAGTTCTCTTTACCTTTTGTGATTGAACAACTGCACATCTGTGGGCTGAAGTATTTTGATGTTCGTGTTTCACTGTTGCAGTCATTACACTTGGGGTTATCCTGCTGGCAGGTGACCCGCAATCAGCCCGAGTTCCAAAGTCTTGGTCCGGCGTCGGTTGCTGTCTCCTCTTCCCTGACATCAGTGCGCCAGGGGTATAAAAGTTGTAACCGACGCCATTTTCTTCAGTCTTTCTTGCTGCGCGGTGCCCAAAGCAAAAGCAGTTCGCAAGTGCTGGTCGGCCGACTCCTGAGATTTTCAAAATTGAGTTTCAGAACCGAAGTCTTCAATAAAGCTAAGTACCCCGTTGGGGAAACTTTTTCTTGCTCCAGACCGATGTCAGTAAAAGTTATTAATTGTATTTCTTGTGGGAAGCAAATACCTCATAAGGACTTTCACTCTTACTGTATTCCTTGCCTAGGCCCTGACCACGACGTTACTAGTTGTCAGTTTTGTGCTAGATTCAGTAAACGCACTATTAAACATCGGTTTGATTTTGCTTTACATTATTTTGGCCGAAGGTTTAATTACATAATGCTGTCAGAACAACCGACGACCAGAATTTATAAAAAACGCAAAGACAAAGAAAAGGACAGGCATCCGAGGTCCAAAACCGACGACAAAGTTACATCTGAGTCAGTCAACGGATTGATAAATTCACTGCTGCTGAAGTTCTCTTTACCTTTTGTGATTGAACAACTGCACATCTGTGGGCTGAAGTATTTTGTTCTTTTGTCTCTTCCTCTGTTTCTTTGCTTCCTCCTTGCGAAGGGTCCCTTCTCCTGTTTCTCTGGTAGAGTTAATTTGATATAGTTCTGTAGTGACTGAAAATTTTCATTTGATTGGAAACTGTCTGATAAATCACTTACTGTTTAGTGGTCTCTTTCTGTGGCCCTTCACTACTAATTCTCAGCTTCTCCTCATGGTAAACCGCTACACACCCACCAGTTCTTATTGGTTAATCCTGAACCTGATTTTCTTTATGTGAAGCAGGCACTTCAGTAATGTCTAAGTCATACAGGAGTTACCAGGTTGTCTTGTTGGAACCTTTTTCATAACGTCTCTTGGCCATGAAAAAATGTTGCCTTTTTTTTAAATCATTTACATCCCTAGTCAGCTTTCACTTCTTAGCCTGTTCCAGTCATTGTTCAAAAACAGTTATTTATTCAAACATCTCATTATAAAAAGAATGCTTCTCCTGGAAGCAAGACATAAGTTACAGTCTTAATTTCCAGTGACACAATTTCAGTAAGCAACTCCTTTTCAGTATCCATGAAAAACTGTACATTAATATCATGTAATCAGCGCTTACTTTAAAATTAAACTCTTGCTATTTTCTAAACAATACTGGGTAGATGTTACCATATGTTGGCATTTTTAAAATCCTCAAACCTCGAGGTACCACTCCTACCTCCAAATAAGCCTGGAAACGTGAGCGTTGGCATTGGTGACACGTATAAGACTGAACCTTCTTCTCTAATAAACCCACCTGCCTCAAAAAAATCTTTACATTGTTCATTTTCCACTCTTACTTGCACTGAATGATTCACCATGTCCCTCAAAAGTGGGTTGAAGTAGACCACCAGCAGTTCATTTAAACATCCATTTGTACTCCTACTCATACTCGTGCCTGGCTGCGTATCAAGAGTGATTTTTTGAGACACCTTCTGAGTGTGTTGTCCTTTGGTTGAGATGTCAGACTGAGGTGCCTTATGCTTATATTGGTGGTAGGCTCAGTTGGATGTAAAAGATCCCATAGTAACTATCGAAAAAATAGGGAAATGTCCATGATTCCCGCACTAAATTTCTCATAGTACTATAAATATTACCTTGGGTCTCCATTGAAGAGGCCACTAGTCTGATGGAACTAACCTGGTGAAGAAATGAAATTTAAATAAAAATAAAAACATGAAGATGGCTAGGAAGGCATCACCAGCTCCATAGCATAAGAGGGATAGACAACACTCATGGCAAGTTAAGTCAGTGCATACTATGATGTAGAGAGACAAAATGGGTGCAGCAACTTGCTATTGTTAGAAGATGCCCCCTCACATTTTGCATTAACTGAAAAAGGTCCATGTCTGCATAATCCAGTGCTAGGGAGGCACCATTACACTAGAGTAAACACAAAGAAACAAGTGCACGTACAATCGCAGACAAGTTATCAACTGCAATTAGGCAAGGATGGCTAAGGTAAAAAGAACATTCATCACCAGCTGACATTTACTCATTTGATAACAGCCAGACACCAAACCTAGGATGTAAACTGAAGTCTGTTTTCACCACAGGTAATAATGTAAGAAGAGCTAGGAGCAGTGGAAGGCTTGTATGTTGCATTAATGGTCATCACCTCTGTCTTGTTGAGGTGGAGTCATAAATATTTAACCTTTAACCAAATGGATGACATTCAGGCTGTCTTGTAGGATGGTCAGGGCAGACCACGCATTCCTGAATGAATGAGATGTACAAGTGGGTGTCATCTACGTAACAGTGGAGCCTCAAGACACAGCATTGAATGATATCAGGCAGTGGAAGATGAGCCACAGTAAATGTCCACACATTGTAGTAGTACCGCATGCGTGATCCTTGTTGAAACATTTGGATGAAAAATGAAGCAGAACGGCAATAACCAATAGTGTGTTAAGTGGTCCATATTTGGTAATCATTTTCAGGGAGGATGTGACAATCCCAAAAATACTTGGACCTAGAATATCTTTAACCAACCTGTGTGGTACCCTTTTTTGTGGATAGCAGTGTTGATCACCTAAACAAATTTTAAACAGTCAGTGATCAAGTTGAAGTCCCAAGTTAGAGCTACTTACGGACTGTAATCCTAAGGTTGAAATGAATTAAAACTTCAGTTTTGGTGAGCTAACACTGTGACATCAAGAAGGTCTGACAGTTCTTGCTAAAATATATTTTGGTTACTGGGAAAATGGTAAAAGAGTATGAGCTGGAGTTTATTCCTGCCTCAGATATATTGGAATGAGTTGGTGTACCCACCAGAAATTTGACTTGGATGAATAGCATATTTAAAGCACAATGCTACTTGTCCTCTGAATAGAGCAGTGGGCAACAAAGGCCAGAAAGTCATCAAAACTTGAGGTCAAATTTAGAATACAGGCAGGTCTTAAGGTGTAGTGGCCAGGGCTGCACCATGCAGTAGGTCAGATATGGTAGCACTTTGTTGTTTCATGTAGATCTGGCATTTGTGTAAAGAGCCCTGAAGAGGGTCATCAAACTGCAAGCCTTGATTCTGACTCAGGTTATTAACTAGGCTTCAATAATGTCCCTTTAGGGCAGTTAGCCTAGTATTCACTTAGAGTGGGTTTGGTAATGGTTGAGGTCTTCACCTCATAAAGCATGACTGTGATGGCTAAGTGATTCGTTGGTAACTCATGCAAGTAGGGAAAATCTCTGCCATGGAGAGATGCAAACCCACTGTAGTGCAGTGATATCCACACCAAAGTGCTACCCTCCTGCTCAAGTAAGCCAGTGACATTAGTGCAGCACTTTACCTCCATCCTGTATTTCTACAGAATACAAGGCCTCTTATTATGAGACCTGAGGTGGTGCTATGACTGCTGTGTGTTCCCTTGTCATAAAACTAGCCTGTTTTATTTAGAATAAAACACTGCAGTAAATTCAACAGAAGTAGTGCAGTGCATACATGAAGTGCTGCTTAGGGTTTGTAGCCTGGTACATCCCTGAATTTTTGGTTTGGCTTAGCAGACTAGTAATGCTAGTTTACTAATTCAGTGATACAGACCGATGAGGAACTCACAACTGGTTTCAGTTTGTAAACCGCTAGTTGCACACCATGTGCCTGCCATAACATTCTGGTGATTTAAAAACAAACTGAAAAGAAATGGCCAGTGACCACACACCCACGTAAATCAAACACTTGCTTATTAAAGTAAAAAAACACAAATGTTTAAGCGCTTTCATTTTGTAAAACAAAACATCAGACAATTCATTTAAATCATGAATTCCTTTACATAACTTTTCAAATCACATGCTTCTAACTCATTCACTGCCTTAAAGAAGTATAAAGAAATACATTATATAAAACGTTTAAATACAAATGCCAGTATTTCTTTAACCAGCATAATACATATAAATGCATTTACATATAATATATGTACCTGGCATAAAAATAAGTATTTAGTAATGAAATAAACATCAATAAATGTGATTTTTTTTTTTAAACCTATAAAAAGTCTTGCGAGTCCTGTACCTGCATGCAACCTCTATTGTAGATTCTTCATCTGGCAGTGTCCCTTAATTTCAGCAACGGAACTATACTAATACACTCATTAAGACCTGGCCAAACAGAAGAATTAAGTTCGAGCTACCAGCATAGTTCTCTTGTTTCTAGCTAAATAGGCCAATGACCACCCCTCTCCTTTTGTGATACCCTTTCTATAACAATAAATTTAAAATAATGTTCTGGGAAATCCATAATATGTTTCATCATTTTTCCAAAATAAAAGGATTTACATAATTGACATAAGGCCAAGTAAACTAGACCCCCTAGTATTGCAATTGTATTTTCCTTTCATTTAGCAGAGAACATAAGCACTCCGGAGGCTGCTCTGACACTTATTGAAAAAATAAATTGCACCACAAGAGATGCGTAGTTTAGTTAACTCTAGAGTGGGGAAATGAGGCAGTTGTAATTAGTAGTTTGTCTGTATAAGCAGTCTTTGAGAGGTAGATATGTTAGTTAACAGAAAATGTGAATTTGCAATGATATCCAGTTTACAGTGAAGTGACATGTTTCAAAAAAGGTAGAGACTGCCAAAAGATTAGGATATTAGGTTAAACAGCATCTTACAATGGAGAAGCTTGCTTGGTTTCTGCTGCCCTTACACCTTCTGAAAAAAAACACTAGTATTGTTCCTTGCACTGCTTGCAAGTCCAGCAGAGATGCACATCACTGCGCTGGTGCTGAAGAACATATGTGTGTTTCTAATAATGAGCTCATCCAGGTGATGTTTGTGAATGTTGCATATACAGGAAGCAGTGAAGAAGCTAGTACAGTATTTATGATGATCAGGGAACCTCCATCACTGGTCATTTGTTCCGCAACACCAGGGCAAGAGCAGTCTGTAGAGCTGCTCTCATTCAGGCAGCCATGAGGGATATTTCATACCCATGCTGACATGACATTAATAAGGGCATATTTAACCCCATCACTGGCTAGGAGATATGACACATATCGTAGTGGGACTGACTGCTTCTGCTTGATTTGAATGCATACTGTAGAGTACCCAAAGTGAAGGATGTCACACACGCTTGGTAAGCAGACATCCTCCCTTGGGCTGTTTTTCCATTAACACCTTTCCTCTAAGGGATTGTACAATTGGATGGCACCCTCCAGCCCTTTCTCCCTGCTCAGGAAAGGCACATCCATCTTCCACATGTCAGTTCCACTAGGCAGCCGAGCCCCTAACTGAACTGTGGTCACTTGGGTTGCATTCTGGGCTTCATCCCTCCCTGTCAACATAAATAACTTAAAGCAACTTATTTTACTTAACAACAGTGGTGGCATGGACTGCATACTTTGTAACTACCTATGAACCGTTAAGCCACTTCGATGTCAAGAGAGCAACAAGAGTAGTAGATTGAGGTTTGCTTCTTAGTAGAGGTAAGACCGTGCTGCTTTTAGCCTTTTATGACCTACAAACTTCATATCTGAAGAGATGATATTCATAGCTGATATTCTAGAGGTCATTGTTTTTTTTGATCAGGTTCTTGTTGCGCATTCACAACTGATCAAACTCATTTTGATTGTAGTTTATATGTGACACGCAGGCTCTTTAAAGTCACTGTTTGTGCAAGAGCTGTGTGCACTGTATTGCAGAGTCCCCCCACCATTGTGAGGTTAGTGTATATAAGAGGGAGTCACCCCCCCCCCCCACCCGGGACGCAGGAAAACTTACTGTCCTTTAAAAGCGCTTTGTATCAGTTTGTACTGGGAGTGGTTAGGTGAGCTGTTTTCTTTATCACATGTGACTGAGCAACTGGTTCTCAAATGACTATTGCTTGATTATAAGGGAAGCTGTTAATTTGCTAGATGACTCTTAAAGCACACAAGCAGGTGGATTCATGAACCCTTTTATGGGCCATTTCTTAGGTGCTTCATGAAAGAGGAGCATAAAAAAAACAGTTTGTAAGTGCTGAAGTTGATGTGGTGCCTGTATCTCTGGAGAGGGTGCGGCATGTTCAGTGATGGCTTTGGGCTTTCTTCATTTTCGTTTAACATAAAAGGTCCTGTTTCAGTGCTTCAGAGTTTTTTAATTTGCATGGAGATGAGTCAAGGTGATGATTGTAGTATTACTCCTTTAACTAGCTGTGGACCAGTGATCACCAGTCTGCATTGTTAATCTTTACTTCATTAACTGAGCTGTCCCTAATAAATAAAAGATCTGGGTAGTACCTGTGTCCAAATCTGAACAAAACTGTCTGTGACGAAATGTGTACATTTATGTAACTGTTGACCTTTTTAGCAAAAGAACTAAGAAAGTGATGAAGCAGCATCTGATTTTGACTGCATTATCTGCTGTGACCTGCTTGCTCGCCCCTGTAATACCTGTTCAGGCTATAGTATTCAGTTTGCTTAAATATGCTTCAGATATTTTGTTCTTTTGTATGATGGGAGTGGACATTATGACAGTGTGTTCTTTGCATACTCAATGACATTTATTAATTGTATTTATCAGGAATATCTAGCTAAGCAAAACCAGTTTACTTTGGTGGCTGGAGAAAAAAACTCCAGACAATGAATGTTAGTATTATAAATAGTGCAAAATCAGTTAACATAAATGCACTTTACCAAAAATTTGTAAATATCTGCTCTGATTTACCTTAAAAGCAATCACACATGTCCACCCATCCATTCTCAACCCTTTTCCCATTTTTGCACATGGGGTTGGGGTGTCACTTGCAACAGTGACAATCATGTCGAGCCAAGGTTTACACTGCCGGGTGGCTAGCTCTACAGCAGTAATTCATCCGTACTACTCACTCGCACACACAGTCATTCCTAGGGGCAGTCTTAGTGTCCAATCCACCCGATGCATGTCTTTGGAGTGTGGGAGGAAACCGGAGCACCTGGAGGAAACCCAATTGACTGCAGGGAGGACATGCATACTCCGCCCAGAAGGCACCCCAGCCAAGAATCAAACCAGAGAACCTGTTGCTGTGAGGCTTACACGTTACCAGAATAAAATATCAAAGCAAGTTGGGGGCAGAAATGGAATGCAGTTTAATATAAGGAGTAATGTACAGAATTGATGAAAATAACTGATCAGTATTTTAATAAACCCGGTAAATATCTACAGTTTATGTATTATTGTAGAGCTTCTTGACTCGCAGTTTTATAAATGCTACGCACATACGAAATCAGTGCTGTAGTTTTACATTTTATATTGACACGTCAAGCTATGATAGTTATATTAGATATTAGTAATTTTTATGTCATTCTGTTACTGACTTGTTGATCTTGCATTAGGATTCCCTCTGATCTCTTTCTCAGGAGTCCTTTAATGTAGCTCTTCCAGATTTTCAAGCTCAGTCTTCTGGAAGGTATTTAAAGATCGTGCCAATACATGCTTTGGCATTCCTTCACCACTCTGGAGGGAAACACTCAGCTGTATACCTCCATTTCTTTCTTTCCACTTAAGCAGTCATCCTAAGCTACATTATCATAGTTCCCACATTTAATTCAGAAACATAAACCTTTTAAATCTTCTATTGGTTTAACTCACAAAGTAGGAGCCACTTTTGACAAGAACAGGAGCAGTGTCAAGGGTTGTAGAGATGCTGAGAGTGTCCTCTTTGGACAAGTTGTGGTCTCCTGGAATGAGAAAAGTAGTTGGTGCTATAGCTTTGCGACCTTATGATGATTAAGGTGCTCACCTTCTCAGTGGCACAGTTACACATAGTGGTACTTCAGTAGGCAGTCAGCAACTGCAAAATCACTTTTCTCTTCTTGATCTGCTTATAGTTTTGGATCTCTGCTGCCACTCCCTGGAATTTTAAATAGAAATGTGTCCTACATAATTGGAGGAGGGTTTCAGTTTTACTGAGTCATCATGGAGCACATTTCCTGACTGGACACTTTTTTGTTGGTCTGGTGTGCTCATTTAATGTGAGCTGGTCCAGGGGGAGGTGGAACAGCCATAAGTAGGTGTTATACATCAGCCTTTCTAGAGCTAGGAGCAGTTGTTCTTGCACTGCAGACAGAGAAGAGTCTGCAGAAACTGTTCTGGTGAAAACAGATGAATGGTTTGTTATCTAAACAAGTGTTTGAGGATACTTATTCCTAGATGTTCTTCTGGGAAGCATTATGAGTCTGGCAGTCAGTCATCGTATGAGGCATTCTGGAAGAAGAGAACAACATATTATATTCTCTGAAAATGCAGTTCAGGTTCTGTCGTGGAGCTGTATCTTTGGCTGATGTGTGTGTAGAAAGACTTCATGGTATGGGTAACCTTAGAACTTGATCCTGTTATCACAAAAGAAAATGATTTTGCCTTCTCGTCTCTCTAAGTGAAGGAGTGGACTGTAAAATCTTTCTTTCTGGGCTGATGTGTATGTTTATGTATGCCTTTCTACCATTTTCTTAATTTCTTGCCTACTTTTAGTTTTAAAATATAAGGTCCGAGCATATCTATGTTGTTTCCTGGTTTTGCAGGAGAGCTCCATTTCATGAACTTCATCATTTCCTCTGATTCTGTCCCAGATGATGGATATTCCCGCTGGCTATCAGGATGAGCACATCCATTGTAGGATTTGACTCCTTTAATAAACTCCCTTTTTCTTCTGAACCTTCAAGAGGTATTATCAGAAGTGGCGGTGATTGTAAGAAGCCTTCCGATAAACATAATCTTTCTATGAAATGATATGGTCCTTCATCTGGATTGATAAAAATATCCTATCCATGTGCAATCATTGAACATTTGGGCCTTTTTGATAACTGTTTGTATCCATTTGGATTTGGCATCAGTTATTCCTGCATTGTGATCTTATTGAGGGTAGAACTGCGGTTTATTATATTAGCTTAGTTGACTGGTACTTGATGGGTATTCAGCTTTCTGATGAAGAGCTCTTTTCTTAGAACTTTTTATTCATTTATTTGTTCAAATAGGGGGGTTGACTGGAAAGGTTGGAAACAGCCTTGGGGATCTCCAAGACCACTTTTCAGCCACATCCTCATTACGTACAAGAATATATCAAATATAAAATGTGTCGCAGCAGAATAAATCTTTAAAAACACTGGAGTTGCCTATTCTAAACATATATGTGTTTTGGTTATAGAAACACAGTGCAGTAATGACTCAAAACAGGTCAGATTTTGACATAACAGAAAACATTTTACTTTAGTTCAGTAATTAGTGTCTCAGGTAAATTGAAACAGTCTCTAGTTTGTAAAAGAACCTTATGTAAGCATAATCTGTTTATCTTTCTAACATATAAAGTAACCTAACACTTAAACTTCTTGGTTGGCATACATGACTCGTCCCCACTTTGAACTTGCAGGCTCTACAGATCTGGAGTTAATTTCCCAGAATACTTTAGTAATAATGACCATCACCTCCTCCAGGTGGCATTGGAGTTCCAGACAATTTGTTCTTTTGTTTTTCCCTCAAATATTTTTTTATTTTCAATTAAAATAACATTTACATAATATTTTTAAATATCATTTTAAGATATATACAATATTTACAATAGCCTGACTTTCATTTGTATATACTGTATGATATTAAATATAGAATTAACAGTTATCAGCGATACAATATTGATTATTGCAGAGTGTCCAACAAAGATATAACTTTCTTCCAAGGATTATTTACCAGTGGCCTGGGATAGATTCGTGGCTCTTTGATTTTTATTTCCATCGATGCAGTTTTCTTCAGTAAAGTGTAGAATTCTTCCAAGGTCAGGGGTGTATTTGAATTCCACCTTCTGGTTACGCATTTCCTAGATATAGCAAGTATTGTCCATAACAAATGCATATTTGTCTTATTCAGGTAGGGACCGTCATTTACATTTAGTATAATCAATACTTTAGTTAAGGTAAAGGATTCATTAAATAAAGCTTGTAAAAATTATTGATTCCAATATGATTTAATTTTATTACATTCATAACAAAGGGGCAGCCACGGTGGTGCAGTGGTTAGCATTGTTGCCTCACAGCAAGAGGTTCTCCGGTTCGATCCTCGGCTGGGGTGCCTTCTGTGCGGAGTCTGCATGTCCTCCCTGTGGTCGCATGGGTTTTCTCCGGGTGCTCCGGTTTCCTCCCACATCCCAAAGATATGCTGCAGGTGGACTGGACACTCTAAATTGGCCCAAGGTGTGAGTGCATGTGTGTGTGTGTGTGTGTGTGCGCCTTCTGTGGAAGGTTGGTCGCCGGGTTGGCAACTCGACATTGTAAAACTCCACTGCCAATCATGAGTGGACAGGTGATCCGCTGTGGCGACCACTAACCGGGAAAAAGCTGAAAGAAGAAGACATTCATAAAAAATATGAATCCAGTCTGCTTTATTTGACTTTTCACACCTCCAGCAAAAACCATTTGTAGTAGTACTGATCAAACCATTTGTAGTAGTACTGATCAAACCATTTGTAGTAGTACTGATCAAACCATTTGTAGTAGTACTGATCTTTTTAATTCTGTCTGGTGTTAAAAATGCTCTATGTAAGTATTTCCAGTTAAATATTTTCCAGTACTGTGTGTTAGAGGTGTAATTAACTGATAGTAAGATGTTAGTTTTAATTTCTTCTGTTAACTGCAATGACTGACCTTTTGTTAAGAACTGCCAGTATGATGGTTTGGGAATTGTTTTATATGTTATTAACTCTTTATATTGATTTGAAATGGAATTTTTCTTTTCACAGCTGTTATATATAAATTCATACAGAAAAATTATTAGATTTGGAATATCTTTAAATGAGGAATTATTAATTAATCTGCATAAATCGTGAGTGTACATTAGAATGCTTTGTAAGGTTCATAGGTAGGTACTAGGCTATCAGCCCTGGGGCCTATACAAGCCCAGCCAAAAAGGTACCCTGGCTTTTGCCACCCAAAAAAATTATTTTCCTGTGCCACTGTCGAGCAGAACTACAGATGTGATCCCCGGGGTGAATTTCCTATTTCCATCCAATCATCAAGATTTTTCTTGAAGAGTGCTAATGAGGAGCTTTGTTTGATATAGATAGGTAGTTTATTTCAGAGTATGGGAAGTCTCTGGGACAGGAATCTATCCCTCCGGCATGTTCTGTTTATTGTGGTGACAAGGTTTAGGTCCCTAGCGCGTGTAGCTTGGAGGGATTGGGATTTCTTTAAGTGGAGCATGTCCAACAGCTCTGGGTTTGACATAGCTTTGTATGTTAGGCAGAGATCAGCTCTGAGTAGGTGATATGCGACGGAGTAAAGCTGGAGTTTTTTGAGACGGTCTGCGTAGGGCATCTGTTTGAGGCTGGTAATCCTCTTTGTGAGGTATTTCTGTGGCCTTTCCAGTTGTTGTAGATGTCTTGTGAGGTACATACCAAAAGAGGCGTTGTACTCTATAATGGGTCTAATGAGTGATGAGTAGAGGGGAACAATGACCTCTTTTTTTCTGAATGAGAAACCTTTTGTGATGAGGTGTGCCACGTAGAAGGATTTCCTGACTACTGTGGCGATGTGATTATCAAAGGAGAGACTACTGTCCACCTTTGTCCCAAGGTCTCTTATCACACTTTCAGTGTTAAGTATACTACCGCCTATGTTGTAGTTCATGGGTACAGAGTTTTTACCAAAGGGGATGACAATGCACTTTTTGGCATTGAGCTTGAGGCCATGGCTTTGACACCAGGCATCTGTCTCAGTGAGGCCCTTTTGTAGGATGTCCACAGCATTAGGAGTTTTGATTATGGCTCCTAGTTTGCAGTCATCTGCGAACTTCGTTAGCCAAAGACCTTCTGTGTTAGCCTGTACTTCAGAGAAGTAGATACCAAACAGGAGAGGACCCAGGACTGAACCCTGTGGTGCCCCACTTGTCACTGGTCTGAAGTCAGATTTGGAGTCTGCTACTTTCACAATGTGGGTTTTGTCAGTGAGCCAGTTGGCAACCCATCTTGTGACATAGGGATTTATACCTAGTTTAGTGAGTTTATCTATAATTCCAGAGTGGGGGATGGTGTCGAAAGCCTTGGCAAGATCTAGATAGGCTGTGTGAACCATCTTACCCTTGTCTACGGCTTTGGTGACTGCTTCAAGGAAGTCTATCAGGTTTAGGAGACGTGATCTGCCATTTACAAACCCGAAATCCAGAATTTGGAGATTACCAATGTCTTTGTTTACAAGTTTCATGATGATACGTTCCATGGCCTTGCAGACCAGGCTCGTCAGGCTAATTGGGCGGTAGTTCCCGGGGTCTGTGGTGGCTCTCCCCTTGTGGAGTGGGATAACTGTTGCTGTGCGCCATTCATCAGGCACAAAGCCTGAGGTGAGGCTATGACTGAACATGGTACTTAGGTGGGGTGCCAGTTCGTTCTGTATTTCATGTAGAACGCAGCCAGGGATGTTGTCTGGTCCCATGGATGCTGTGTTCTTTTGGAGAGTGTGTTTTTTACCTGTACAGCCATGATTACATGAACTTTGCATTCTTCCGGTATAGAGATGGGCTCTTTAGGGGTGAGAGGGGGGCAAAGTTAGCACTGAACCTATCTGCCAGGATGTTGGCAATATCAGTTGGGTCTGTATATTTAGTGCCATTGTGCTGTAACTCAGAGCAGATCTGAGTGTTGCCATTGAGATTCCTGACATAGCTATAGAATGCTTTGTGATTGTCTTTAGAATCAGTGGCAATTTTGTTTTCATAACTAGCTTTGGAGGATTTTATCAGGGATCGCAGCTTCTTACTGAGGCTGACCAGGCAGCTCCTCCACTTATGGGATTTTACTCTCTTTTGCAACAGTTTCTTCCTTCTGTTGTACAGTTTGTTTATGGCAGGAGACCACCAGATTGGCTTCCTTTTTTTGGAGGATAGCGTCTTTGTTCTGTTTGGGATAGCACGATCCATGCACTCATGTAAGTGCTTATAAAATGCAATTGTGTAGGATTCAGTAGTCATAACTGTATTGTCCATCTGCATGGGTGTCATGAAGTTCACCACCACTGTCTTAAGCATGAAGTTGGCTTTGGAGAAATTTTTTACCATGGTTTCCTTAATGGGGGGTGGGGCAGGATGTAGATATCTAGGGTAATTAGCTTATTGTCGGATCGGACCAATGAGGCGTTGACTTCAGGTGTTGAACACCGGTCACTCATGTTGATAATGACTAGATCTAGGATATTGTTGCCCCTGGTGGGGGTGTGGATAAGTTGATCCAGGGCATTGGAGTTTATGAATTCCAGAAAGCGTTGAGCGAAGGAGTTGGTACATGAGTAGTTTTCCCATTTAATGGTGGGGTAGTTGAAATCACCCATTATTAGGGTGTTTGGTTGAACCCTAATATTTTCCAGTACATCAAGAAAAGAGGAGTGGGAATCCTGGGGCATGGTGGGTGATCTGTAGCAAGCTGCAATTTGGATTGCAGTTTTGCCCAGAGTTAGTTGAACTTGGATAACCTTGGCTGCATTATGCTGAGCAACTAGCCTGGAGGTGTGGATATCCTTAATGAATATGGATACACCTCTGTCTTTGATGTTCCAGTCCAGGTTACATGGCTGAAAAGTGTGGTATGCGTTATAGCCTGGTAGTGCAGGGGTGCTTTCTGGAGCCTTGAACCAGGTCTCAGTCACTGCACAGATATCGATGCTCTCCATTTTAAGGAGAGTCTCGAGTGAGTGCATTTTGAGATTTAGACTTCTAGCATTGAGTAGCATCACCCTCAGTTTTTGCTTGCCTGTTCCTGTTACGGTGGTGAATTTGTCATTTGAACCTTGCCTAAAAAAGGCACTATAGGTGCGGCAGGAACCTTAGCCAGTATCTGGAATCCCAGGGGTGACAGGTGCAGGCCATCTCTGGCAAAGCATCGTTGTCGGTCGACCATGTCATCCCAGGCAGAGAGATACTGGACCCCTTTGGAATGACACGAGAAGCTTAGCCAATTGTTGAAGTCAATCATTTTGTCCTTGTACTGCGGCATCATTCTGGGTGATGGCAGAATGCTACTCAGGGCTAGGGTCATACCTGCCTGGGCTACAAGATTGGAGAGCTCTTTCATGTCTCTTTTCATGTAGACAAGGGAGATACATCTCAGGTTGTTCACACCAACATGGACAATGACAGAGTCATATTTGTACTTGTTGTGGAGTGACCTGAGTGCGCGGGTTATGTGGCGGATCCTGGCACCCGACAGGCAGCTGACAGTAACCTTCTTCTTGTTTAGCCTGGTGAGTGGGACATCAGTGTGCCTGACTATAGAGTCACTTATGACTAGTGTGTTGGGTACGTTGTTTTGCCTTATTGGCTGTGGTTGAGTGGCACACTGAGTCTGCGGGCTATGTGTCATTTGGGTTGTGTTGGGGGGTGGAGGTTGCTTGCATTTCTGCTTTGGAGGTCTCTGTTGCTTGAGCAGATTATTATTGAGAACCTCCATAAATGTTTTTGTGTTTCTATGTGTGGATTTTGGTGGTGTAGATTTAGTGAGACTATGTGATGAGTGTGTGTGGTGCGGTGCCAGTCCTGTGTTGGAATATTGTAAGCGGTTTTTATCATATGTATATCTAAAACATTTAATTCATTTACACATTGAAACCGACATAAGAATCCATTTTGTTCCCAGGAGGTTATTGTTTCCCTATATATTTTGTGAGGAAATTTCTTAGTGATGGTAAATGGGGTTAAAAGTTCAAACCAAAGTTTTAGATCTATGTTTGCATTGATAAGTTTCCTAAAGGAATTGATGTAATGATTAATCAGTGTTGTTTTAGAAGGTTTTGTTATATTATATTGTATACTTATGCATAGTATGTACCAGGGTTTGTTTGATTTGTCTACTGTTAAAAATTGTTTTAACAGATTAAATTCATTTGTTAATATAGCCGTTGTTAATTCTTTCCAGTTGGCAAAATAATTTGGGTTTATCCAGTCTATTGTAGTTTTAAGCACAGATGCTTTTATATATGTTTCTATTTCTGGGAAGTTCAATCCTCCTTGTTTCCAGGGTCTAATGTGATGAGTTCGAGCTACTGTATTCTTTTTGGGATACCATAAAATGTTATTAAACATGAGTTTATTTCTTTAAGAATGCATCTTTCAGGAATTAACTGTATTGTTAATGCTACATATAGTATTTTTGGCAATAAGACCATTTTTATTAATTGCAATCTGTCTTCAGAAGTTAATATAATTGTGTTCCACTTTTCTATAGTTTTATTGTTTCAGTAATGTTTTTTATAATTTATTAATATTGTTTCATTTATATTTTTGCATAACACTATTCCTAAATAATTTGGCGTAAGTTCTTGTTTTCCTATGATGGATTTATCTGTAAATTGTAGTTCTTTTTTCTTATTTAAAAATAGAAATTTTGATTTTGATCTATTAAAGTGTAGACCTGAAATCTTATAAAATTTCTACATTACTTCTTCTAGCTCTCCTAATGACTCTCTGGAATTTGATAGGATTAATAAAATATCATCAGCAAAAAGCATTATTTTAGATATGTACTGGTCATAGACCTATTCCTTTTATTCTTGGATGGTTGCGTATTATTTCTGCAAGTATTTCTATAGCCAAAGCAAATAAAATAGGAGAAAGGGGGCATCCTTGTTTAGTATCTTCTGTTATATAGATAGATTTTGAGGTGAAAGGTTCTAATTTAATGTAGGCTAAGTTATTAATATATATGTATTTTAGTAATAAGATGAAGGGAGGAGGAAATTCAAATAATGCTAAAGTTTTAAATAGATATTCCCAGTTGAGGGAATCAAAGGCTTTTTCTATGTCTAATCCGATTACAAGTGTTTCTCTATCCTCTTTATTCACATAATCTATAAGAGGTAAGTATCCTTTTAATATTATCATGTGAGTGCATGTTATATAAAAACCCATTTTGATCATTAATTGTCTTTGAAAGTGGGATTTTCATTCTGTTAGCTAGGATTAACATGAATATTTTGTAATCATTATTCAGTAATGATTTAGGTCTGTATGAGGTGCAAATTATGGTTTATTATCTTTTAGAATTGGAGTTATGAGAGAATATTTCCATGAGGCTGGTATTTTTGCTTCTAACTGGACTTCTAGCAAAGTTTTATGAAAAAGGGAGATTACTGTTTAAGGGAAGAGTTTGTAAATTTCCATATTATACCATCTATCCCTGGAGCTTTGTTAGATTTACTTTCTTTTATCTTTTCAACAATTTCTTTGTAGGATATAGGTTTTTGTATGTCTAGTTTTAAGTTTTCGGGAATTTTTTTTTATATTGATAAGGTTTGTATCCAAGTTTATTTGGTTGGTATGTAAATCTGCTTTTTTGAAGTGTTCCATATAATGGAACCGAAATGCTTCAAGGATGTCTCCTATATCTCATACTTTTTTTCCCTTTCTTTTCATGTTATTTGCTTTAGATTGTATTTTAATTCTTGTAGATAAGTTATGTAGATATCTGGGGGAGGTGGCTAATGAGTTTATTTTTAATTTTTCCAAGGCTAGACAATTTTTGTGTGCTAGAATTTCATTATATTTTTTATTTAATTCCTCTATTTCTTTTTTTACTTCTGGACAATTCTCATTTTTTTTTAGATTTTGCTGTCAAGAGTCTGATTTGCAAGTCTAATGATTCAGATTCCCACTCTCTGACTTTGTTTTTGTACCAGCTAAGGGTCTTACCAAATAAATATGCTTTTAATGAGTCCCAAACCATGACTCTACTGATTTCTATTGTACTATTAATTTCAAGAAATCATTGTAGTTCTGACAACATCCAGGGTCTGAATTCTTTAATTTTTGTGATATATGATGAAATTCTAGTTGAGAGGATTAAATGTTTAAACTCTATTTGGAGCTTTATTATCAGATAGTTATGATTTGAGAAGGGGCATGGAACTATTGAGAAGTTGAGGATTTTTCTTTGCAAACCTTGAACTACGAATAATTTGTATATTCTGGTTTGTGTTCCAAATCTATGGTCTTTATGGGAAAATAATAAGGATTTATCATCTTTTACTTTAAAAGTGTCTATTAAATGAAATGAATTAATCCATCTTTTTAAGGATTTTGCAATAGTTGCTGTGTGAAAAGACTTCTTGGTGGTTTCAGAAGCTTCTAAGGTACAATTAAAGTCTCCTCCCAGTATACGATTTCTTTTATAATTGTTGGAAATAAAATCTAGGTGTTTTTAACCATTTCTGCTCCAATTCCTGGGAACCAATATAGATTAGCTAAGGTCCATATTGTGTTATTAAATTTAATTATAACAAATGCTAGTAGACCTTCTTATTTATAAATAACTTTTGGAGTGATTATGTTTTTCTTCCAGAGAATTTATACTCCTTTTGTCTTTGCTGTATAGGAGGATTGAGCTAAGACTGTGTATAGTCCTTAGGGTTCCAAATAAAGCCATCATTAGTCTTAAAATGCATTTCCTGGAGAAATACTACTTGTGCCTTATTTAGATTTAAATATTTTAGTAAGTTTGATCTTTTATTTGCATTATTTAAGCCATTAATATTTAATGATAAGAATGTTAAATCCATTTCAGGTTATTGTTGGAAGAAACTTTTTGCTTCTTTTTTATATTTTGATTATAGTAGTTATACCAAATTCTGTGATAACACTGAATGTTGTTTTTATGTGTTTAAACTTGGGAGTGTAATTTAATGTTCTTTTTTATTTAAATACAAGTAGGATAAAATTCTGGTCAGGTTTTAAAAAAGTACTTCTATAAAACATTAATTCTAAAGTATCAAATACAAGTAAATATGAATTTCCCATTAAACATGGAATGAAAGTCATTCTTAATCTAATAGATAAAGATAGATCTATTGGATTATCAGTCATACCTTTAATCAGCAATATCAACTGAGCTCCATGTGTTAAATTATTATATGGATAATTTTCTTAAAAGAGATATGAAATTCTATATTATTATATTATTGTTCAATAGTATTTTATATATCAGGATGGAATGTTAGTAGTGTAAACAATTATTAAGTTGACTTAGAAAATATTCAGTATTTAGTTACCCTTAAGAGATCCCAAATTTGTCATATATGTCATTTTGGATAAATTAAATGCAACAGAGGAGTATACACTAAATAAGCCAACAACAAATAGATCATTACTAAAATAATTTGGCTAAAAGGACTCTACAGGAGAAAATGAGTGATCACCAATGAAATATGAATTTACTGTAGGTGTACTGTCTTCTTTTACTTTCCCAATCTTCAGCTCACCAACTTCAACTTACACTTATGAAAAGACATGGCTTATCAGTTGTATCCTGACTCTGAGTAGAGGTGCCCTACATTCTAGTGTGCAGTGTTTTTACATATTTATAGATTTACAAATCAGAGTCTAAGAATGAACTATGATCACCTTGAAAATTCCCATCTTGCATAAGGCACCTCCTGCTTCCAGTATGGGTAATCACATCAGGCCTAAAATGAATGTGACAGTACCTATATGGCAAGCAAGACTTAACTTGGGTAAGTATTACTCAAATAGTATTTAGAGCATCTTAGAGAGTTCTCGGGGCAGTTAGAATACTCTTACGCCTCTCATCCCTTGACCAAAAACAGAGATTTCCCTTCCCTTTCTTTCCCTTGTTTTAAATCAGTACTAATAAAAGAAATTCAGCAAACATAGGTAAACAGAAATAACATTCAGTAGTCTGTCTTGTACATGACTCGCAATCCATTAAACAAGTCAGTGACTAACATCGCTTTAGTAAACATTATAAAGACAAATTAGAAATAATTTCCTAGCTCTTTATATTTTCTGATAAAGCAAAAAGTTAACAATAAGCTCAGATCATTAGTTCTTGATAGACTTTCTGGCAATTGTTTATATTCGAACACATTAGGATGCACAATATAGCAAGCCCTGCCCCCGGTGTGTTGTGGGTGGACACTGTAATTATAATTTTATCATTTTAAGTTGTTAATGAGATGATAGAGATTAAAAAGATAGATGGCTTAGTATTCATTGACCAGCATTGCTCCCTGCACCCCCTACTCCATAGGACTACCAGGCAGTGGAACTTAAAATTGTGTATAGCGGGGAGGGGGTGTTGGGGGAAGAGCCCAGCCCCATGTCTGGATGTGTGTATAGTCTTTCACTCTCATTAAGTCATTAATGCCTGCTATGAGAGTTTCAGATATTTTTACTTAAACCTCTTTAAACTTCATAGTCTTCTCAGAATAAAAAATATTTAAAAACAACTACTGTGTTTAATTGACAGCCCCATTAGAATGTCAAGTCATGTCGTCACCACCCACACCTGCATGAACAACGATGGTGTGTCCTAATATGAACAACTGCCAACTTTCTGTAGTTTCTCCTAAATACTTTGTTTACATTAGAATGAGCCCTTGTTACTGCTAAATATAGTTTTTATAAGCTCTCTCTCAACAGATATGTTAGGTTAGTTTCCCAATCTTCTTTTCATAGATGGAATTCAAAAGGTGGGGTACCCTCTACACCTTAGATGTGTGCGACAAACTGACGTTTTATCTGAAATCGGTATGCATTTTAAGGAAGATAAACAAGTTGTTGTTTGCTTCATGTGCAGAAAAGCTGGCAGCTTCCAAGCATATGTATTTCAAGTTGATTGTCAGCAACATTGTATTATATAATTATGGGCAAGTGGTCTGAGCAAGTTTGTCAGTGGTCATTCTGCCAGAGGTTTAGCTGCTTCCTTTGCATCTTCCAAAATGTGTCCTTTAAGATGTCTGTGCTTGCCTTTATAGAATACTGCAGTTTAGGCCTTACCTTTAGGAGTCAAATTTCCTTTGACACATCAGTGAATCAAGATTGACATGTGAATCCTTCCCTTTAGTTTGGTCTCTGTAGCTCCTGACTTTCCCCTTTGGAGGTTTGTGGATATTTTGTACGTAGCCCCTTGAAGTCTAGTGTGACAGATATGCGAGTGCTTCTCATATCCATTTATCTTCAAGAGGCCTCTCAACAGTGCATGCTTGTCTACATATCTGCCAATAAATATTTGACATTATAGTTTTATATGTGGTGGTTTATTTTTTTTCTCTTATAGATGTAGATTACTTGTGTTGAGGATCTCAACTTATTTAGAGATGTGTTGCCAGGAGTGCTTGTATATCCTTCGTGCAAAAAAATATGATACAAGAGAAACTGCCATCTGAATGGGTTCCTAGAAGAGTCTAGAATCCTTTAGTATTTGTACCATGTTAATTCATTTTACCCTGTTATTGTTTTTTTTTTTTTTATGTTCCTTTGTGATTCAAGGTAGAAAACAGTCCCCAGCTGTATTCATCCCTTTTTTGCTTTTTGCCAACTGTATTTTTTTTAACTTGACGTTGTGCCCTTTATTTTCCTACAGGGAATAGAAGAAGATCAAATTAATCTTAAAAGAGATACTGCCTACAACCTGTCTTTGATTTATCAGGCCAGTGGGAACATTGAAATGACCCGAAAACTTCTGCACACATACTGTACCATCTGAAAAAGGCAACTTTACAGACAGACATGAAATTGTTAAAGAATGGTTCTAATACGAGACTTGCCAAAGGCAGAGCACAACATATGATACAGCTTCCACAAATACTGTTACATTTTAGTAGCATTTTTATTTAAGTGTTAATACATTCTTGCCAGCTTGCTTCCCAGATTGGGGGGGGGCAAGCATGACCATTTGAAAACAGATTATGTTATGTAAATATTTTGTATTAAATGAATTCTGTTTTTTTATGTTGTATTAAACCACAACTAATTGTTGCATGTGCAATTTCTTACACAGTTGTAATACTTTCAAATGTTTTTCCCACAGTAGAAAAGCACGCTCTTGTATAGTGAACAAGTCATTAGGCATCCAATTCATGACACATTACCCACCTCTGTTTTGCCATCATCTGCAAAAATTATGTTTTATTGTGCTGCTTGAAATGTAAAATCCTTGTAGAAATTCAAGGGTTGTAAATGTGGCAATAAGTCCCTTTGTCCCAGACTGTGAAGGAAAGAGCACTTGGGGACTGATACCTTTAGCTTGTGTATGTTGCAGATACATAATGTGTATTTATTGGTGGCCAGTGTATGGGTAGAGTCAGTTGTGTATGCTGAGCAGTAAATGCTGTGTAAGTTATTACAGCTAGAGTTCACATTTACTTAATGAGTAGATAAGTAACACAGCCTTAGTGTACAGAGATATATGGCACCAGGGTAACCTCGTATATCAAGCTTTTAATGCCATTTGAAATGGGAAATTAATATCATCTCCTCTTTTATCTTTAGCTCAACACATTTCTGAAAATTAGCTAGCTTCCTCATTTTAGAGGCGCAATCATCTTCTACCAGTGTGTATCAATGACATTATCTTTAGACTCTTGATCAGTTTCTGTATTCCCATTTCTTTTCCACTGCTTAACCTTTTAGACTTTGATGCTGATTGTTGTTATTGGAAAGTTATTAAGTTCAATGCCTAATTGACGAGGAATGTGTAAATGTTCTAGCATTTATCACATGACAGGCTAGGACTCCTTTTGGTACTAGTTGTATTGCTCAGGAGTGGCACACACTATTGAAATCTGTCACAATTGTCAACACATTAACACATCCCTTTGCAGGAGGGGATGTGAAAAGCAAATTTTCCATCACTGTAAAGAAGATAGTTGCTGTGAAGGGTGAACAGAGCAGAGATCTTCAGATTGTGTTGTTCGTACAAGTCTGGGCCTCTGGCGAATAGGAGGAGAAAGGTAAGGAATCACAAGGCCAGACATCTTCCAGCACATTCCCTCATACAAATCATACATGTACCTACACACACATACATGCACATACACTTATTTTGTGCTGTAAACTCTCCCTTAACTAGTGAAGAAATGAAGAAGTGTCCATTGTCAGTTGAAGACAAGAGGAATGGCCCAGACTATCAGCCTCTCAAAATGTGCCTCCTGGAAGTCCAAACCTTGTAGCACAGTGGGCAAGAGGATCTTTCCTGTGCCATTTTGAGCATTTTGTCTCTTAATTATTTGTCTGACTTGACAGCACGATCATCTCACTTGAAGGGGGTCTATTAGCTTCCTCAGAAAAGGCTTTTTGGTCAAATTTAGGGTCGTTGCCTATGTACGTCTTGTCTTTTTCTGACTCAGGGAAGACGTCTACAGATATTCATGCAGTAGGTATGTCCATTGGGTTGATTACAGGTTGAACATGAATTCATTGTTCATTTCATGATAACTGTTCTCATGAGTGCATAAGCATACCCTTAGGGAGCAAAATCATATGTTTGCTGTAGAGTTTGTATGGCTCCCTCATCACAAAGCATTATCTTCAGCATGTTCTAGCCCAGCAGTCAGTGCTGCCGCACCTATTGCCTACCTGCTGTTCATCATTTCAAGCAAAGACACCCCCTTTTGGAGCGGTGGCCGTGTCTCTTCTACACTCTCAGTATTTATCTGCTATGGGAATTCTAAGAATCCTGAAGTCCTTGCTTCTGAGATAGAAAAGAAAAATGAGAACTCCTTTCCACATATCTTCTCTCTTGGTGACCCTTTTTTAAAGAGTTCTTGCAGACTGTCCTATTTCTCTGCCTTCAGCCCAAAAATGGCAGAACCATAATCTGTGGAAGAAGCATGAGGGATCTTGAGGTCACAACACCCACAGAACCTCTCCTAAAGAATACCATTTATGGTTATGTGAATACTGATAGCTGACAAGTTTGTGGACTTTTTGATCCTCCAGCATCAGTAGTATTGGCATTTGAGTGTTGACAAATAGTAAAATGAAAGCAAAAAATTTATTTTTCCTGGGGGCAAGCCCTGTAACCCCATATTGAGATATATCCCCTCTGCACTGCCAAACTTTATCATTCTGACTTCCAGGTTTACCAACCGCAGCAGCCTTGATCAACAAAATGCTACCACTAACATTAGTGATCGCATTTTTCAGTTTTGTTTGTTATTGTATAATGGTTGAATTGTTTTTAGCTAACAAGGTTATACATCCATGAATGCACCCAGCCTGAACTCCAGCTGCCTTTCTCCACCCGTAAAAGTGGAAAGTCTTCCTTGGAAAGCACCCAAGACCAGATTCTTCTGTGATCTACTCTCTTTCATAGGTCGAAGAAGCTAAGCACCTTTCAGATTTGCAAACAAAGAAGTCCAAACCTTGTAGCACAGTGGGCAAGAGGATCTTTCCTGTGCCATTTTGAGCATTTTGTCTCTTAATTATTTGTCTGACTTGACTCCGCCCTTCCATTGTAGGGCAGACTTGAAAAATGCTAGTAGAGGTTCTTGATTTTGGGGTCCAGGAGTTTCTGAAAGAGCCATTATGACATTTTCCTCAGTAGGTGTTCATATCACCCTTTTAATTTTATTTATGATTTTGTTGTGGCAGAGACAGCAGGTCAAGAATTATACTATGAGCACAGTGTAGCTTTGGATGTCATTCTGTGAGGGTGAACTAATGTGAGCCATTCTGGATGTCACCTTCTGGGATGATGTCCTGTTTGGGCAGGCTTCCCTTGACTTGGCCAAAGACCTCTAAATGATGAAAATGCCACTGATCACCCGAGATGCTGTGTATAATTCCTAGGATTCCCTCCACAGCTTCCCTCCAGATGTACTCAGTACCCCAGAAAAAGAATAAATACATCTATTTAATTTTTCCAAATCTTTTGTGATTCTAATACCATGATAAGAATGAAACCTCATTCCTAAGTCAAAGTACAGTTAAAGTTTGTGAAATTAGTATTAATTCAATCTTTGATATTGGCTAAAAGTGCTCTTTGCAGCACCTGCAACATGCCCAGAACTGACGACTCCTGCAGTTCATATGGAATTACATGTATTGGTAGCATGTTTGAGACCAATTGCTCTTACTACTATTGGAACTGTCTGGGTATCTTTCTTCCACATTACCCTCAATTCTGTTTGCAAATCCTGGTATTTTATGACTGTGTGTCTCTGTACGTAAGACACTGTAATCACTGGGTATAGCAATTTCAATGATCAGTGCTACTTTTTTCTTCTTTTCATGGACTAGTATATCTGTTTTTTTCACATCTATTTTTTGAACTATTGGTAATGGGTGATCCCATGTGATATTCTTTATAATGCTTTGTGGCACATGTTTCCGATGCTTCTCAGCTACTTCAGTATTGTAATGTTTGCACAATCCCCAGTGCAACAGTCTTGCCACATTATTATGCCTTTCAGTATACAGGTTGTCTGCTATTAGTGTATCACACCCAGAAACAACATGTGCAACTGTTTCCAGTTCTGTTTTATGAACCTGCATTGGTCTGTTTCTTCCACATGCTCAATGGACTTTGTAAACCAAAGTGTGCGTAGCCCGCTATCCTAAGCTGGCAATATTAACCTTTCATCTTTTGGCTTAAATTCACCTCTCCTTAACCATTCCTGCACCAGATCCTGATCAACCTGTGGTTGTTCCAGGAGTTTTCTGAACTTGCGACTATATTTATGCCTTTTCCACATTTTTTTGCTTTCTCATCTGATCCTTCTCCTTATATTCTCTCTTGTTTTTAGGTACATTCAGTTGCTGCCTGATTTTTGTCTTCTGGTTTGGTTTCCATTCCTGTTTGACAGTGATATGCTTCTGCTAAACTAAGCAAGGAAGTTATCTTAGATGACTTCTCTTCATGTTTCAAAACTTTCACTATATTTGGATCTGATGATGCCAGTAGAAATGCATGTAGTCCTATGATTGCAGATCTGTGCATGTAATCAGTTTCGAGGAGGCCTATACCTCCTTCAGAACAAGAAATAAAAAAAAAAAAGTCTTGGTATGCACTAATTTTTATATATCATTTCTTAAGTGTGAAGCATTTTTCTTGTTTTCCTGTCCAATTGATCCAGTACCTTTTTGGGCCAATCACCCCTAAACTATAAGATTAGCATAGGAAGAGCAAGTTGGTTTATAGCTGTTTTCGATATTAATTTTAGTCTTCTAAAATATTCCTTACTGAGTTTTGTTCACATTTGTTCATGTTTTATCGTTGATCCTTTATCAGCTCTCGAATATTTATGTACACTCTCATGCTCAATTTACTTTATATCACATTACTGTTCCAGACTGATATTTTCTTTGTGCTGCATCTTTCCTGCTTTAAAATTTACTTTTGCACATTTATCAAGACCAAATAATGTTCTTGTATAATCTGAGAAAGTTTTGACCACTTTAGTTGTGCTTTCAGCTCATCTGATGAACTATATAGTTTTAAATAATCCACAAAAAGAAGATGAAAACTCTGTATGCTTTCTTTTCTGGGAGACAAATTATAACCACGACTAATCTATTAAGTTGACAGATTAATAAATTTAAGGGCAAGATGAAAGAGCAACAGTGGTAGTCACCCTGGAATATATGGAGTTTTTCAGTTAGATTTTCTTAATTTTGCTTCAATTTCTCTGGCTGTTACTGCATTCCATTTCATGTCCTGTACATTTTAACTTCTTACTGTTTTTTACAACTATTATCCATTCAGCATCTTCATTATGTTCCACAGGATTTTCATACATGTTTTCCAAAATGTGTCTGTTTCTTTTTTCTGGTGGTATTGCTGTTCCCTTTGCTTTGTTTCCCAATTATCTGCAAAACTTTTTTGGATCACCAGTGAATTTCTTATTTTGTACTTTTCCTTTGTATGTGTCTGCATATCTTCTAAGCTTTTCTTCCTGTGCTGATACCTTTAGTTTATTATTTGCTACAGTGTACGATAGATCCTGGTCTGTTCTAATAACTACATGTTGTCATTTTCGCGTCTGACTTTATAAGTATTTTTGTTGATCTGTTCCAGCTTTTATGCTCTTCTAACAGTGACACTTCAAACCTTAATTGCTTTAAAGTTTTTTCTACTCTGCACATCCATGATGGCATTTGATTTCTTTCCTTTTTTCCCCTCATCGCCCTGTATTTTTGTGGTAAGACTTTATCTGTTATTAATTTACCTGCACAGTTATATATCCTATTTATCTGTTATCACACAAATTTCTGTCAGTAGTCTTAATTACTGTGTTCATTTGTTTTATCAGACTTTTAACATTTTGGGTCTTATTGACTTTGTGTATTCTATTTATTTCATCAATCTTAATATGTATATCCATGCCCACTCTTCCTTTAGATAATTTTCTTCTAAACTGAGGGCACATTCATTGTTCTAAGTTTCCTGCGAGCATTCTCCAGTAATGTCCAGAACATCTTCCTGTGTCATTCTCTTCATCTGCATCCTGCTTCATCCATTGCTCTTTCATATGGGAACTCACTGTCCTATCACGCCACATCACTGACTGCGTCAGAGTTGCCACTGTTTCCTGTGCCTTCCCTTGCAATGCAACTCCAGCTGAACTTTTGTACTGGTTTCCTACTGAAGGCGCCAGAGTATCTTCATAATTGCAGCTGATCAAATGCTTCCTATTCCACCTGTTTTTCCTTAATTTTGGGACTCACTATTCTATCATGCTGTGACATTATCAGAGTTGGATTTTCTACATTAAATCCTTCATCTTGCAGGTACCACATAACATCAATTTCTATTTCTTTAACTTCTCCATTATAAATCCTTTTGGAGAATGAAGCATGTTCATAAAGGTTAGGCGGTGTTGCTTCATTCTCTCTGTCCATGAATTCTGCCTGGAGAGTGTCTCCACAAGTACCATTACTGAAGTCCTGCTTCACAGAGCCACCTGTGAGCCATCAGCTTTCTTTAGTTGGTCTCATATTGGAGACCCTTTATTTTATAGATTGTGGGTTGTAGATATACAGTCATGGATGGCCACATGTCAGAACTGTTAGACGTTCTTTGTGTTTCACTGTTGCAGAAAAGCTAGAGCTCTGAGAAAGAAGGCTTTCCATCAAACACTTGAAGACCCCTTTGTGCTTCTCTCTCTCTTTCATACCCTTTTGAATATGATTGAGAATTATCTCTCCATGTCTATTCCAAAAGACCATTCCATGTGCACTACCTGTGGGAAAAAGTACTTTGAGATCTAAGGTAATAGTTGACTGCTACAGTCTGCTGCATCTGCCCTTCTCTTTTCTGTTTGGAACAATCCTGTCACCTTTGCATGACATGGCCTAGTGCCCCATTACCATGTAACCACCTCAGTCTCTCCTGGTCTAAGGTGAAAAGAACTGGTCTAAATCTGTGGTTGTATGCATTTGTCTCCATCAGTTGGATATTTCTGGTGGTTTCCATTCGGATTCCTTTCAGCAGCCTGACATCCCTTTCCTTGTATGTACTTAAGAACTACATAGTGTATTTGATGTGTAGTCTGACCTGGAATGCGTAGAATGGAAGCTGTACTACTTGGCTTCTGGAATAAGTCTCTCTAAAGATGCACCCCAACATTCTTTGCTGCCAATACTACACTGCCATTCTGCTCCAGATGGTCCAATCTAGGTGTGATCAGCAGTCCCAGATCCTTTTCCTAATCTGTTTCTATTGGTTTCACTCACCCACCCAACTGATATTTCACACCAGGGTTGTGATGGCCCTGGAACAATACTTTTAATTTGTTTGTAATAATCCTCAACTGGCACTTTGTGCCCATTTGATCCAGTTTTCCAAATCTTAATTCACATTTTTTACCCTCATCATCGTCTACTACCACACACATGTATGAGTGAAGAGGTTGATCCTGTTCTCTTCACAGGTTCATAGGTTAGTACAAGGCTAACTGCCTTTGCCAGCCATTTTAAGCCTATCCAATTACCCCATGTGAGAATCAAACCCTGTACCTTGGGTCTGTAAGGTAAACATCTTAACTATTATGCCAATTTCCCATCTTTTCTCTTCGGTATGTCTGAAGCAAATCACCAAAGAGTACTGGGCCCACCTCTTTTTCATCAAACTGAAGAATGGAGCTCTGATTTTGTTTCAGATAGCCCAAGTCCATCTACACACTCGGATGTTGGAGGAGCTGGGGGGATAAGTGAATTTTCAGCTTGTGGAATAAGGTTTGGGACTGCTACTAGCAAAACATTAATTTCCCAGTAGAGACTTTATAAGTACTTTGTAGCTGAAAGGCAGGCTGCCTTTTCTTGATGGCAAGGGAGAGGTGTAGGTTAGTGGCTGTCAAATGCTGTGATGCTCCACACCAGTTAGGATTTCCTGCCCCATTATAGTCCAAAGAAATCCCAAGCCTCATTAGCCACACATGATTCCCCATCCTTGATTGTTACCCATGAATGGATGGGCAGCAATCTCAGTCTGTCAAGGCAAGCACTTCCTGAAGAGGGAGGAGCTACCTTCAAAGGTTTTAGAGCTGGGTTTTTCTGGCCCCTCTTGATAAGGGGGAAAAAATGCCTTTGAGGGTGGAGGGGAGAACTCTGATGTAAGGAAGGACATGGAGGTAGGCAAAAAAAAATTACCAGACCCATTATATGCCCATGCAATACTCCACTAATCATTTTAAGTCTGTACCATCTTGCCTCTCACCACAGCACTCATGTCCTTGCATTCAGGTGTGCAGCTGCCGATTTCCTCAGTCTTGGTCTAGTGCCCAGCTCTTTCAGATTTACTATCCCCAAGGCTATGCTGTGATCCAGATAAAAAATATATCTACTGGTATTCCACTGTCAAATTCACCTGTTGCTCAATTTTAAAACTGGATGCACTTTCAACTTGGAGCTCTGTCTGGCCATGAACTTTTATGAGTTGTAATGGGGACTTTTTTCCTCTAGAAAAGCTGCGAGCTGTCACCTGAGTATTTTCTTCATTCATTTCTCTGCCACTACTGTAGTTTGTCAGATTTTTTCTGCTTCCCTGTTTGTACAAGTGTTTCAGACTTGTCTTTTAATCCTGAATCATTTCTACAGTAAACGGTGACATGTTGAACACTGTTACTGAAAATGTCAAAATAAAACTCCTGCTGAAATTTCAGTCCTTCTTCTGTGGGTTTAGCTTAGTAAGCCAGTAGCACAGCCTAGATAAAATTGTTATACCTTTAGCAGTGCTGCATCTGGTACTATGTATTCACTTAGCAGAATAGGAATGTTTGTCTTCTGTTAAGAATTCTTAGAAGTGAATCATCTGAGAATGTGCAAACTGGCAAGTAGATAGTGCTTAAGACAGGCAGTATGGTTAGATGTTTGCATGATGTAAATGTTTTAAGGACGAAGGTGAAGAAGTATGTAATGTAAATCTATGACTCTTTAAAGAAAAGTGGAGAAAGATGTGTTTTATCTTCTTAGCGTAGATGCATAGAATGACCATCAGCAAAGCAGTATCACTGCAACGGACCTTCTGACAGTTGCACCTTGAAGTAAGTCTGAAGGAATCCTGAAAGATTGAGAGACAGAAGATTTACATTGTTGGGACTTCTGCTGTGCGACTGCAGGGAAATTATAAAAGGCTGATTGTGGTAGTTGCCCAGACAGTAGTACAAGATGGGCAAAAGGCAGACCAGGCCTAGAAGTTGAGCAGATATTGAAAATTATGTCTAGCAAAGGCTACAGCTAGTGGTTTGCATCATTTCTAGCCTTTAGTTCCAGTTTCTTAAACTTAAGTCCAGTTTTGTTTGTTTAAGGATGTACCAGCCTACCTACTTGTGCACCATGTGATAGCAAGTTTATCCATTGATAAATATTGCCGTTAAGTTGTGGGTATGTCTTGCATCGTCGGCATATTGCTGTTTGAATGTTACTGTGTTTTCAGTAAAAAAAAAATTTCCAACAATAAAGACCACATTTTGAGCTTTGGATTGCATGCAGGCCAAGCAATGCATGACCAGATCCCAGTCCTTCCAGCACAGCTGCCTTCCTTTGTAATGCATCACATTCACAGATGTCCTTCAAGAATGCAACTGCAGTCTTAACATGTGGGTTGTCCTGCCTCAGGCAGCCCTCGGTCGGCCGGATTCCAAAGTCTGGGTCCGACGTCGTCTGATGTCGCATTTCTCTCTGACGTCAGAGCGGCTGGAGTACATAAGCATCAGCCGACGCCATTTTCTTCAGTCTTTCTTGCCGCGCGGTGCCCGAAGCAGAAGCAGTTTGCAAGTGCCGGTCGGTCAGCTCCTGTATTCTACGATACCGAAGTCATCAAAAAAGCTAAGTACCCCGTTGGGGACCTTTTCTTGCCTCAGCCGATGTCAGAAATTACTGAAAAAGTTAACAATTGTCTTTTTTGTGGTAAACAAATACCTCATAAGGATTTCCACTCTTACTGCCTCCCTTGCCTGGGCCCAGACCACGACGTCTCGGCCTGTGTAGCCTGTGCTCGCTTCAACAAGCGCACTCTCAGGCACCGGGTGGAGTTCGCTGAAGATTTTTTCGGCGATAATTTTGCGTACACCATGCCGTCGGATCTTCCAACATCGCAAACTCCCAAAAAGCGAAAAGACCGGGACCGACATCCTCGGCCCGCGTCTACCACCGACTCCACGCCAAAACCTAGCGCGAGTGCTCTGGTTCCCGCTGAGACGGTCTCTCCACCGCTCCGAACCGAAGACACCGCATTACCGACGACTCCGATTTCAGACATTACTCCGATGCCAGTTATAGATTTTCCTCCGGATACCGAAACCGAGGAAATGCCTGAGACCATTGCTGTAGACAAGGTCACTCCTGCATGTGGAGCTGCCAGGCCCCCTATGGCCATGTCTATTAAGGCCTACACTAGGGCTAAGGCAGCCAGCAAAACTAAGCATATTACTTCTAAATCCTTACCTCAGCCGACTCCGGAGACACAAATTATGTCCATGGCTGCTGATTTAATTTCCATGATTAGAGGTTCACAGGCCCATCCTGAGAGAGCATCCCAGCCTCCTCCTGATAAAAGGCCCCGGGTTGAACCCTCTGATCCTACTCCTTCAGATGAAGATTCTGAGGGCTCTGTCCACTCTGATAGCCAGGAAGAGCTCTTCCAGACCTATTAGGACTCGGATGCAGAAGATTCCATCCCTTCGGACTCCCCTCCTGAGGATATTTCTTTTGGGGAAGTTCTGCACACCATGAGGGAACATTTCAAGTGGCAAGGTCAGGAATATTCTGATTCTAGGAAACGCCTTAGGACTTTCCTTAAGAAGCCTCAGCACAGGCCCTTAGCTATTCCTCCTGTACTTGATGTTCTGGATGATTTGTATTCTGACTCTAGTGCTACCCCTGATTCTTTTCCTCCTGCTCCAGCCAAGCCAGACAGGTATTACAGGGTCCCAGAAACTCATTCCCATTTATTCAGGGCCCATACTGCTGATTTGGAAACTATTTCACAGGGGCCTAAAGGAGTTTCAGCCTCCACCTCAAAAAATCCTTTGCCCTCCAACAGGGAAGCTAGGTCATTAGAGAGATGGGGCAAAAAGGTTTACACATCCACTACCTTATCTATGAGAGCTTTAAATTGCCTTTTTCATATGTGACAATATCAGGATTATCTCTTAGAAGATTTACAAAAAACATTAGCTTCTCCTGATCCTTTAGACAGGAAGACTTTGCAGGAAGCTGTACATAACACTCGGCAAGTAAGCAATCACTTCCTGCATTGTGGATATGATGCACTGGAAGCTTCATGTAGGGCAGCTATGACAGGGGCAGTGATTCGTAGACATGCTTGGTTAAAAGATCAACCTCTACCAGATCATGTAAAAGCAAAACTTCTGGATGCACCTTTGGAAAAGAACAAGCTTTTTGGTGCAAATGCTAAGGATGTGTTAAAGACCATCGAAGAAAAGGCAAAATCAGTTCAGACTGTGAAAGATTTCCGCCAGGTTCAACCCCCCCCAGATTCAGTAGGAATTGGCCTACAAAAAACTGGTCCTTTCCTAATCCAGAAAAGTTTCAAAGGGGTAAGAACAGACGTGGCCGAGGAAGAGGCCAATACAGAGGCCCTTACAGGGGACGACAATGGCAGCCAGGAAACCAAAGAAGTGACGCCGGGGTTTCACCTGCCCCACAATCACAAACTCAATGACTTTCCTCTACTACTGCCTACCAGGGAACAACTAGAAGCTCCCTTGGGCGGGAAATTATCTCTGTTTGCAGAAAACTGGCACAGACTGACAAAGGACAAATGGATTTTGGACATTATAGACCGAGGGTACAGGTTTCATTTTCATACCTTACCAAGAAAAGGCATGCCAAACCTACCACAAAATCAGAGGGCAGAGGCTATCAAGCAAATCACTCTGCTGACTCGAATGAAAGCAATAGAAAGAGTTCCACAACAAGAACAAGACCAGGGGTTTTACTCAGGACTGTTCCTTGTTCCAAGAAAAGAATCTCAATGGAGACCAATACTGGACTTGTCCGCATTAAACACCTTTCTCATAGTACCAAAGTTCAAAATGCTGACTCTACAGCAACTCCTTCCCATGCTGGGCAAGGAGTCGTGGCTGATTACTCTGGACCTCAAGGAGGCATACCTGCATGTCCCTATCAGACACAGCTGCAGAAGATACCTCAGATTTCTTGCAGGGCCAGAGCATTATCAATTCTCAGCATTGCCATTTGGCTTATCTACTGCGCCCAGAGTATTTACAAAATGCCTGGCTTCAGTAATTGCTCATTGCAGGCTCCAGGGTATACAAATTTACCCGTACCTGGACGACTGCCTCATACAAGCGGACGACAAATTGATGTTGGCAAAAAACCTGGATTATGTCATACGATTACTTCAAGCTCTGGGATACACAGTCAACTTCCAAAAGTCAAGACTGCAGCCATCCCAGCAAATAATCTTCTTAGGAGCCAAACTAGACACAGCCTCTCAGATGGCTTACCTGACAGAAGACAAGCAAGAGAAGTTAACTCGTTACTTCAAAGGTTTAGCAAAACTCACCCAGATGACTGCAAGGAGATTCCTACAGGCCCTGGGTTACATGGCATCCTGCATTCTACTGGTTCCATTAGCAAAACTACACATGAGAAAGCTTCAATGGTACCTAAAAGCATTTGGTCTCAACACAGCAACAACTTGGAGACAATCATACCACTCATTCCATGCCTACAAAAGGAATTCCTATGGTGGGCCTCGGTGAGCCAGGAAAACACAGGTATGTCATTCAAAAAACCACAGATAACACAGACCATGACTACAGACGCCTCAGACCTTGGATGGGGGGCGCACATGGAAGGCAGGTGTATACAAGGACAATGGTCTCCAAAGGAAACACATCTGCATATAAACCAAAAGGAAATGCTGGCAGTAATGCATGCCATCGAGGCCTTTCAACACCAACTCCAGCAAGGCGATTTAATGATACGGACAGACAACATCACTGTGATGTGGTACATAAACAAGCAGGGGGGCACCCACTCTTACCCCCTTTGCAGACTGACAATGCAGCTTTGGGAGAAATCACTGAGCCTAAGCATCCAGTTACAATCCCAGTTTGTTCCAGGAAAAGACAATGTGTTGGCGGACAGCCTAAGCAGGAATTTCACAGATTCACACGAGTGGAGATTACATCCGAAGGCCTTCAGACAACTCACTTCAACATGGGGCAAGCCAGAAGTGGACCTATTTGCCTCTCACCTCAACCATCTTCTACCAAAATTTTGCACAAGGACATACCATCCAAAAGCTTGGAAAATAGATGCCCTCTCATTCAACTGGAACTCCCTAGCAATCTATGCATTCCCACCTCTGCCACTGATGACCTCAGTATTACTAAAGATCAAAGCAGAGAAGCCCAAGGGAATCATAATAGCTCCGGATTGGCCAAGACAACACTGGTACCCAACACTGGTACCCACTACTACGGAGCATATGTCACACCAGGAGGTTCCCCAGTGGCCTCTACTTTTGACTCAACACAATTTCGAAACACTGCATCCAAATCTTCAGACACTGCAGCTAACAGCCTGGGAGATCCCATAAATAACTTCAGCTTATCTCTCTCCAAGGAAGTTCAGCGGATACTAACAGAGGCTCGAAGACCATCCACCAGAAAGGTTTACTTAGCAAAGTGGAAAAGATTCAGCAATTGGAATACCAGCAAGGGACATGATGCATCATTGTTGAACATCCCACTCATCTTGGAATATTTGGCAGATATGTTAAAGAACGGCCTCTCATATTCTTCCATAAAGATACATGCATCTGCTATTTCAGCTAGATACAACACTGATCCTCCTGTTTTTCTCACCCCTTACTAAGACAATTCCTCAGGGGAATCAAGAACATTAAGCCACCAAGAAAGGCCCCAGTGCCAGCCTGGGACCTCAATTTTGTCTTAGAAAAACTGACTCTACCTCCATTTGAGCCAGCAGCTTCAGTTGACTTGCAATTTCTCTCATGGAAGACAGCTTTCCTGTTGGCAATTACCTCAGCAAGAAGGGTTTCGGAGCTACAGGCCCTAATGGCAATACCACCCTTTATTATTTTTCATAGAGACAGGGTTTCATTAAGGACCAACCCTACTTTTATGCCAAAGGTGGTATCTAGGGTTTCTTTAAATCAAGCCATTCATCTGCCTGCTTTCTTCCCCAATCCTGAGAATAAGGGGGAAAGACTGTTGCATACCTTGGACATTCACAGACAACTTCGATACTACCTGGACAGAACCAAGGCCAGTAGGAAGTCTGAACAACTTTTTGTAGCTTACGCCCCTGCAGTCCAAGGAAAAGCAATTTCAAAAACAGACTATTTCTAAATGGATTGGACATTGCATCAGATTCTGTTATTCCTTTCGTGGAAAGACTGTTCCAGCCAATGTCAGACCACATTCCACCAGAGCTACAGCCACCTCTACAGCTTTCTTAAGAGGGGTGCCTACCAAGGACATTCTAGAAGCTGCTACATGGAGCTCCGTGCATACATTCTCCAAACACTACAATCTCCCTCTATACTCCAGATCCAGAGCAGGCTTTGCTTCGGCAGTCCTGCAGGGTTTGATTGCCACACCATCTCTTTCCTAGAGCATTCCTCCTCCCCCAGCTAAACAATGGTATTCTACCCACATGTTATGACTGCAGTTGCATTCTTGAAGGACATAGTACAGTTTTGTACCTACCATAAATGTAGATGTCCGATAGACATGCAACTGCAGTCGGATTTTCCCTCCCTCCATACCCCTCTATGCCTAGGGTCCACTCCTATCCCCGTTACTCTTAGCTGGGGATATCTGTTATGGTGTATTTGTTTTATTGCTCATTTATTTGTTTGGAATCCTGTTTTTGTCTTCCAATTGATTACAGCCTTCCTTGGAGGGCACCTGGCATCTGGGGCAAGAAACACTGAAGAAAATGGCGTCGGCTGATGCTTATGTACTCCAGCCGCTCTGACGTCGGAGAGAAATGCGACATCAGCCGATGTCGGACCCAGACTTTGGAATCCGGCCGACCGAGGGCTGCCTGAGGCAGGACAACCCACATGTTATACTGCAGTTGCATGTCTATCGGACATCTACATTTATGGTAGGTACAAAACTGTACTTTTTGTCTTGGTATTTGGGCGATCCTTGTGGGATACAGAAATTTATAGTGATAAATGCTGCAAGCTAAGTTCACTTGATCTCCTTGGGGCCCTCACTCCTAATTCCTTCATATTTTAAGGCTGTATTGCACTGTGCAGCAAATAAAATGTTTGTCTTTTTATTAGTAAAATCTAAAAGTCAAATACTTTAATATTTTTATTAAACTGCTGTCAGTCTTTTTCACATAAACCATTCAGAAACAAAAAGAAACTGCAAGAAAAACCCAGGCAAGCTACAGTTTTTACTATGTGCTACCTTAAACCTTCTGTAATGGAGGCCCATGGGCTATATGCAAATGTCCCCTTAAGGACATTACATTCCGAAGCCATGTGATTGAAACATTTGATGTCTTTAATGGTCATTTGCATATATTCCATGGGCCTGCATTATTGGATGTTTAAAGTATTACACATTAAACACTTGAGCAAGGCATGTTTTTTTCTTTCAGTTTTTTTAGCTCTCTCTCTATTATATATATATATATATATATATATATATATATATATATATATATATATATAAATGTGTGTGTCTGCCTGTTTTTACATTATGCACATCAACATACTACTATACATGCCCCAAGACTGAATCTGGGTGCATGCAAACACTTTTAAACAAAAGAAAACATTATTGGGTCACCCATGTAAGCAATAAATACCACATTTGTAAAACCAGTAAAAAAACACAGCAAGTTGTTCTTTTGGACATAAAATTAATTCATTTATTGAGTAACACAGTGGAAAATCAAATAGCTCTTTCTACTTCTTTAGAATGACAGAACTATATCCTAAAGATTTTAAAATGTGTGTTACTTGAATGAAACTGGCTAGTCAATGCCAAGCTGGTTTTAAACCCATTTGAGCTAATACCTTAAAAGGAATGATCAGATGAAATGAGTGTGAGACTTTGAAAGTAAAAATACTTAAGATGTGCTCTGCTGTAAAAGTATAAGTTAAAAGTGTTAATCTTTTTTGTACTGTATTTGCTCAGCATCACCGGGTATCCACCTCTCTTGTTGCTACTTGAAGATCTTCATTATATTCCCATTAATTATTGATCCTTCCTCCAATGAATGTGGTATGAAGCTCTCAGGCTTCCTTTGGTATGCCTATCAGGCAAGCTAGCATGGTTGTTCAGGGCAGGTGCAGAGAATGGTGATCCAATAGACACCCTTATCCTAGTACCCCCTTATCTGCTCTGTATTCTTTTTTCACTGAGTCCCATTTGTAGGCTCAGGTTTGCAGTGGTGTGTATTTTTGTGGACTCAACATATGTAAATAGCACAAAATGAATTCTGAGACCAGAAATATAAATCGGGGTGAGTGCCGTATTTACCACTAAGTTGTGGTGACTCCATTGTAAGACTAATTAATTGGGAAGTGATACAGGGGCACAGTCCTTTGCATGAGTGGTGTGGGAAGTTTTGCCTGACACAGAAAATAACTATTGAAATATTTTCTGATCCTTGCTTTATATGTGGTCCCAGAAATGAGTGGATTGTAATTCTGAGAATCATGCAGCCAATGTGTAGGCATATTGATGTAAAACACAAGTGCAACACACTGTCCTTCTGTGCGAGGGAGAAGAATATTGCTAAGTGCTTTACTGTACCAATTAGGTTTGCAGAAGTAATTTTTACCCGCCCCCACATATGCACAGATCGACACAGCTGTTTTGTGTAGGGCTCGCACTTATTCCTATACTATGTTCAATGCTGTCATTCAGACATTAAGATAGTGCAGGTATAATGTTTCTTTGTACTGGGTTCTATGTCTTGCACATGATCCCATTTTCCAAATGGGATCAGGTTGTTGCATTAGTTGTTGAGTTGTCTTGATTCAGTGACACTCTCCTACTCTCTTTGGCATTCATGGCTGACTGTCACAGGTCTTCGTCACAATCTGTCCATCTCTTTACTGGATATTCTCCTTTTCTCTTGCCTTCTTCCTCTTTCTACCAAATCCCTTTCACCAAATTATCTTTTTCTTGCACATGTTGCACATTACATGGCTTTGTTCTGGGATAAACTATAGAGCCATACAATAGTTACCACAGCAGAAAGTTTAGTTGGTTTAGTCCTTTATGCATTTCATTTTTTTTACGTGCAGAATTAGTAATCTGCTTTTTTTCCCATTAGTTGTGTTCCTTTCAGATACTGTTTTCAATAGTGTTGGCCAAGAAGCGGTCAGTCATCAGTGGCAGCTAAAGGGCTGTGAGTGGTGATACCTCTTAACCTTGATTAATGTTGCATTTTATCTAGCAGCTTTTCTCATGTTTGCCTCCTTTACGACCAGTCTGGTCCATGAGAGATGTTACAGCATGAGAGTGACACAGAAATGTTCCATCAATAAGGTTAAAAAGACAAGCATCCAATACGCTTTTTTCAACAACCTTGTTCGAATATAAAATGTGAACAATCACATTTTGATTCATGATAAATAGGCAGCAACCCTCTGCAATTTTAAATGAACATTGATGGTAATGCAGTACGTGTTTTGCTTACATGTGAGTAAAACCTGTAATCACCCTTACAAAAGTTGTAATTATTGCTGTTAGCATTTTTGTATTTTAGCAGTTTTCTCCCATATTATTTTTGTTCCACTTTGGAGTACCCTTCGTATAAATGCATTATGTTGAATAGTTTCAAAAATATGGCTTCAACTTGCATGTTTTTACGTATCCTGTCATTTAATAAAAATTACACTATTCCATTCCATGCTTGTGAAGCACAACTCCGTTCAAGCATATGAAGAAATTTCTTTCATCTCACTCCCCCCAACTAGAAGTATTACTTACATGTTACAGGGTTTATCACATCATCACAATGGAGAAATTTGCATACTCCTAATATCCTTTAAGCAGTGTTACTGTCTGGACTTCATACCTCTCAACTGTACAGATATTTGCAGAATGTCCAGATTTTTGCTTCATAAAAGTTGTGGTTTTCTGGTAAATCACTGGCAATTCATTAAAGAGTGAAGTCAGAAAATGACAGACATTTACGTTTTAGACTTCATACTGCTCAGTAAATTCATGTTAATGCAAAACCTGTTATTCTATCAAATTTCTAAGTTTGTAGGAGCAATATTTAAAAATTGTCCCTATTTTTGGGCCTTTGCCCTCCCATTACTTATGTCTTTGTCCAGGCAGGTATGTTGGACTTCTGCTCCCCTACTAAAATCATTCTTGTCAAAATTTGTGTAAAATGAGGGTCCAGACAAAAAAAAAAAAAAAAAACTTGAAAATGACCCAGCAGTGATAATTGTCTTATAGCATAAAGAGCCATTGTTTAGACTTGCCTTCCACAAGGAAAAATAGGGAAAAAGGCATAAGGTGCCATGTCAGTGAAGTTTCAAGCAGGATATGTTACAACTAACTAGAACTTGGTAATGACAAGCTTTTGAATGTGAAATGCCACCTGACTGCAGGAAAAGGAGCTGGAATATTCACAGAGTAAATATTTGATCTCATTTCTGCATATGTCATTTGTTATAGAACCAGACTTCTTGAGTAGGGTGGTATCTCTCTGTCTCTCTCTTTCTTACTCTGAAGTTGCACCCCCTGCCATATAAAAGCCCCTGGCAGTTGAAAAGATAGTTACAAGCTCCTGACAGGGTGGCTAACATTGTGAGTTCTGCCAGTGATGAGAGGATTGCCTCAGTGAGACTGCATGTTGCAAAAATGAAAAGCAGTCTTTTTTGCACATATGGATATAACAGGTATTTGGTGTTAAAGACTGAGGTTCTACTGTGTTACTTCAGTGCTTGTGTGAGAAATGTTGGAGGTGCCTAGAGGGACATTTCTCGGGGAATAGCTTGCCAGATCTGAACCTTGATGGTGGCTTGTTGTTTGACTTCTGTGCTAATCATGGATTGCTCAAAACAAACACTTTTATTTGAACAGAAGGATGTTCACAAATACACCTAATACCAGAGCACCTTGGGCCAAAGATTAATGAATGACTTTGTCATTTGATCACACCTGCAGCTCTGTGTTATGGATACTGTGGTCAGATGTTCCGAGTTTTCAGCTGATTAAACATTGTGACAAACTGAGTTGAGCAGCTGGGTGGTGGCTGGATAGACCTAAAAAATGAAACATCTATGATTTGCAAATGTTTCATTTAAAGTAAGTTCAGAGTCCACCTCTGAAAGAATTTCTCATATGACACAAGCTTGGGCTTGTGGAGTCTGAATGGACCAAGTTTAAGACCTTAGTGGTTGAGTCATTGACAAGAAACTGGCTAGGCCTTCCCTGCAGTGCTAGCGGGGTGGTCCTCAGGTATGACTGGTATGTACTGTCAAGGAAGGCAGGAGCTACAGCATGGTGTGTTAAAATGGTGGTTGGTGCTTATTGTGGTGGTAACCTAAGGGGTTTACTGTGCTTTTTGATCATAACAATGTTGAATCACTGTCATGTCACCAAAAGGTCGCAAGGCATGAATGACAATGTCCACTAATTTGAACACCTGGACTTGCTCCCCACCTTCTGGCCCCATGTTAGCACTTGTTCCTCCGTTCACACAGATCAGGAGATTTGATGTTTGACATTGTTTGAACAAGTGGGCATATGCATTCTCATCTTGCAATATTCTGGTCACATGATTTAGCATTGTTACATTTGCTAAAACCATAGTAAATGAACCCAAGTCCCTGTTGATGGAAACCATCACATTAAAGAAGCCTTCAATGCAATGCTAGCAAAGTGTTTTCATGATTTACCTAATGGTGCTGGCAGCTGAAGAAGACAGGACCTGCAGCAATTGCTGAATCAATGGCCCAGGTATAGAGTGAGTTTGGTAAGGCACTGGAGAATAACTTCCTTTTCACCTAGACTTTCTGTCAATCCTCCTGGAGATTCAAAACTCTATTGAGGCTGTTCTCTGCAAAGCTAGAGATGTGCTAGCTCTAACTGGGAACAATGTAGGATGATGGAAGAAACACTTTTCTGGAACCCCTGAGCCTAGTCAGCATTGTAACTGGTGGTATTGGGTTAATTTCTCACTGTAACATTTTAAAGTTCTAGGGTGGAAGGTTGCAGGAGATAAAGAGATATGGCCAGAACTGCTGAATGTGCAGTATTACTCATGTTACAGGCACTCCACCTAGAAGGAGAAAGAGGTGCACATAAGAGAAAAAAGAAAACAAGATACTTTTCCAGCTCTCAGGAATTCTGGGCTCAAGCCTTTTCACGGCTTTGGCACAGGTATCTGCAACATCCAAGGACTCTGGCTTTGCCTTTGTGGAGGCCTCCATGTCATCAGATCCTGGGATATACTTTCACAGAATGCCATTCTAGATGCCTGTTTGCAGGCATTGATTCTAACACATATTTTATTGTTCATGAGGAGGAAGACAAAGCCCTCTCATTTCTTATTCATGAAGACATCTACAGTCAAAGTGGAGGTCAGATATGTCCCTCTGTTGATCCAGGCCCTTGAGGCATCATCCCATGCTAAAAGGGTTTACCTTTCCCCCAAACATAGCATGTCTAGTTGATTGAGTTTCCTGCATTTGCCTGTGCCACAGGGAGCAGGTGGAACCTTGCACTATCCCTTTTCCAGACTCCCAGCCAGGAATGTTTCAGTCTGGTCAAGAAATTGCTTGCAGTTTATGCAAAGTCTATAGCTTGCAGTGAACCAGCTGTCACTTTCAGGAGTTTTGCCATTAGAAGAAAGGGGAAGCTTTTTCCCTAAAAGGGAAATTGAGGAGAAAGCTGGGGAAAGTATTTTGATGATGCTCAAAAGGGTAAACTTGTAAACCTGGCTCATTTGATTACTCAGTTTGGAAAGTGTGCCATTAAATATGGAAATAATGTTGTTGATGCAGTATCCCGGCCAGTGGCCATAGAGTCCGTTATCAAAAGACAAATGTAGCTTGAGGAGTTAGCCCATGCCAGGTGATGTGAACGTATAGCTTCTTAATGGCCATTTAGCGAAGCATTTACTCTTCATACCCCTGAACTGTTTAAGAAACCAGAGGAAAAGGGGAAGGCTGTTAGTCTGCAAAATAGTAATTACTTCCCCATACCATGCCAGCCTATGATAGAAATTACTCATTAGAGATCTGGTCCTACTGTCACTATCAAGATAAAGGGTAAATAGGCAATTGGAGAAATAGCTAATATTAAAAGAAATGGTAGAGAGACCAAAAGGAGAAGTCTAGTAACCCTCTGGATTACACTGTTCAAAGGGAGCAGCCATGAATGCTCCATGCTCCTCCTTTACTTAGAACAAATCTCCACCCAGGCCTTTGTATTTCCAACCAGTTCAAGCCTAACAGACATACAAGAGAGCTATCCAGCAGGCAGAATTTTCCATATATTAGAAAGCCTTTACCAAAAAGAAATTAACCTTGTAAGTAGTAACCCAGGTTACACAGTGCATTTCCAGTCAAAATCAAAAATCTGAAGTTGTTAATCTTCTTCCTATTCATCACTGATGGGGTTCAGTTCTGAGCCCTCGGAACCGAGTCAGCCTTATTACCAAGCTTGCGTGCACCAAAAACTCTCGAGCTAAGCTGCTATCCACAATGCCCTTTACTCAGTTACCTCAGATCTTGTTTGCCGCACAGCGATATAGCAGAGTTTCACTGAGCTTTCCAGCTAAGTGCTTTTTCTTATAACAAAGTTTTGTAAATGTTTTTTCTCATTTATTGTTTGTTCTTTGTTATCTTTATATTCTCAGCTCGACCCACAGGTATCCCTTTTGTACCATTGTTGGTATTTTGAACTTTCTACCCTTGTGGTATCTTATTACCATTGTTGGTATTCCCTTTCTCTTTACTTTCTTCATTTTCTCCACTTTCATCACTCTTTTCCTTTTGTGAGAGAGTGTGTACTGTTATGTCTGAGAAGAAGGGAACTACGACGTTTAAACACTGCTCTTCTTGCAGTGGTAAACGTCCGAATAGCGACCTTCATGAAGAATGTGTGTACTGTTTGGGGGTTCCGCATTTGTCGGCAAAACCCCCATGTGATATTTGTGCTAGCTTCAGTCAGTGGATGCTAAATGAACGCCAGAATAAATTGATTCTGAAGGGCCTACTTTCATCGCCTTTTTCGGAGGCTATTTCTGCGATGGAGGTCTCATCCCCTCCTTCTGTGGACAAGAAACATCCTCGCTCAGACCCCTCTTCACTGGCTGGTGACAGAGGTAAAAGCCATAAGCACAAGTTCCAAAAGTCTTCTTCCAAGCACCGTACTGCCTCCTCAGTTCCGACTACATCGGTTCTGAGTTCGGCTCCAGTGAAGCTTACTGAGGTCGCCTCATCAGCACCTACCCTGGCACTGACTACGCCACCATCTACTACTTCGGCACAGAGCAGTCTGTCTGTCTCTGCACCGACGTCGCCTGTCTCTGCTCCAATGTCGGCTCTGACAGCTTCAGAACCATTCTTGACATCCAACCCTGTTGTGACCTCGGCTTCGAGCCTGTTCTTGGCTCCATTCTGTTGTTGCCGGTTTCTAAGTTGGAATTGTTGGTGCCATTCTGTGATGCACCACGGACCCGATACTCGTCATTTGTGGACCCGTTCGCCGGACAAGCCTGCAGCCCCTTTTTGGACCGGCCTGATTCCCCCTCAGGAGCATCTGTAAGATCCACCAGGAGCCTTTCAGAATTGGATGTGGTGCGCCTCTTTGACCAGCTGCTGACCTCTAGGGGAATTTCAAATTTGCTTAGACCCTATCCCACTCCAGGCTTTGGGTCTGTTTCTCCAGCGACTCCTACATACTCTCCTCCCTTGGATCCCTCGGTTCCGAGGCTTATATACCCGATGTTTTCAAGAGGACCCCCTTCCTTGGTGCCGACAATGACAGTGTCTGAAGCCCCGAGGCCCCTTTAGGTGTCAGTTCCATCGGAACCCACCCTCCCTCAATCTCATGCTGGGGGGGTGGGATCTCCGGTTCCCATCTCTGTTCCGACTGTGTTGTCAGTCCTGGCTTCAGATCCAAGGGTGTCTACCACTTTGAGTTTGCTTGAGGCTCTGTCCCCGGGGGTGGACCATGTGGAGCAGGGTGTGACCCCGGCTCCGATTTTGTCTTCTTCGGTTCTGGGTTCCCACTTCTCTTCGGGCGGGCCCGCTTTCTGGGTGATGGAGAGGATGCTTGCTTCTATGAATCCTCCCACGTCTGTTATCCCCCCAGTTCCTTCTGAGCCGCAGCTGTCAAAGGCCATCTCCCCCAGGACTCCAAGAGCACAAGGCCCAGGAAACCCTGTACAGGGTATTTCCCTTTATGCGTATTCTTCGGATGCTCCCACCGAAGAACCCCCTCAGAATCGGGCATGTAAGAGGAAACACATCGACTCCTCAGAGGAGTCCCTCATGAAAGATATGGACTAGGATGATGGGGAAAGATGCCCACGGTCACCCCCTGATAATGTCTCCTTTGGAGACATCATGGAAATCTTGAAACAGAGGGGTGACTGGAAACCTTCCAATCCTTCCTCGGAGGAATCTGTATTCCTGCAGGCCTTTCACTCTTTGCCTTCTACTTCTTGGGTGACTCCCCCCGCTGATGAGTTGGTTAAGCTCATCGTGCAGCAGGCCTGGAAGAACCCGGACTCCTTTGAGGCCATCTCCAGCTGATCAAACAAGGTACTCTCCCCTCCAGAGGATCAACCCCATTGGTCTAGAGGCTTGCCAGTGGACGCTATGGTGGTGGTGGTGGTGGTGGCGGCAGCCACAAAAAAGGACCTTGCGGAAGAGAGTCCTGCTGTCCATCCACCCAACAAAGTCCCGGGCAGTGGACAGGTTAGGGAAGCGAGTTTTTGCATCAGTGACCTTTGCAGTCAGGTCTCTGAACTTTTTGGCACATTTTACGAGGCTCCGGAGAGATCTCATTTCCGAATTCTCCAGAACCCCCGCGGGCCAAGTATCAGATGGAGCATGAGATAAAGTTGCTTCTCAACTTGCCACCCTAGAGTCTGTATCCAACTCATCCATGAGGTTGCTGTCGCACGCAACTGAAGGAGCAGCTAGAGCTGTGGGTGCAGGCATAGTCATGAGACGCCACACCTGGATGCACATTTGTGACCTTGCGGACTCCTTCAAGTCTTAATTTTTGAATGCCCCTATCGAACCATCAGCTCTGTTCGGTGCTAAGATCAAGGATACTTTAGCCAGGTATGAGCAAGACCTTTCCTGCCGTAGGACCTACATTTTTCCAAACCTCAGCGTTCCTTCTCCAGGAATCAGATGCACGGGAAGATGTGGCACAAGAAGTCTCAAGGTCCTTTCCTTGATGCACATGGTGAGGACTGCCTCAGAGGCAGAGGGGGAGATGCCCCTTTCGGGGTAGAGGGGTCCCCGGAACTAGAGCTCCAGATATTCCTTCTCAGGTAGACCGTATCAGTGCTCCTGAAGTGCTGTCTGACTGCTTTCCTCCGGAAGCAGTTGGGGCACGTTTTTCTCTGCACCAAGCTGCCTGGCTCTCTATTACAAATGATCAGTGGGTGCAGAGAATCATTACTAGAGGCTACCACATTCCCCTGATGTCTTATCCAAGACCTCTGAAATCCCTCCCCAATGTTCCACCCAGTCAAAGGGAGGAGGGAGCTTCCAAAATATGAAAGCTATGCCAAAAATGAGCCATCCAGCAAGTCCCCCCAGATCATTGCGGATCAGGGTTCTACTGTATTCTTTTTGGTGCCAAAAAAGACAGGGGACTGGAAGCCCATTCTGGATCTCAGCCAAGTAAACAAATCAGTAGTTTAGATCAAGTTACGCATGGCCATGATTCAATCCATCTTTCCCTTTCTGTGGGAGGGTGTATGGATGTGCTCATTAGATCTCTGGGATGCATATTACCATATCAAGATGGATAAGCACTCCAGGAGCCTCCTTCACTTCTGGTTGGGAGCAATCACTACCCATTCAGAGCCCTGCCTTTCGGTCTCTCAACGGCCCCCAGAGTGTTCATGAAATGTCTAGCAGTGGTAACAGCTCATCTGAGACTTCAGGGATTCCAGGTGTTTCCATACCTAGACGACTGGCTCCTCTCTGCCCCCACCAGGCATCTACTGGTCAGGGCCTTCCGCTACACCCTGGCTCTAGCGGAGTCGCTGGGCATTACCATACACTGGGACAAATCCAACCTTCAACCCTCACAACAATTAGAATTCATAGGGGCAATATTCAACACACACTCAAGCCTGATCTCCCTTGCTCTTCACAGGCTTCAGAGATTAAGAGCACAAGTTCAAGTGATACTCTGTCGAAGGAAGGTGTCTGCAAGGGAAGTTCTCCAGGTCCTGGGGTCTATGGCTGCAGCCATCCCTATTGTTCCCCTAGCCAGACTGCACATGAGATTACTACAATGGCTCCTTCAGGCCCATTGGATACCCAATCTTCACTCTCTGAGCTCGCAGATTTTCATCACCAAAACTTGCAAACAAAATCTCCTCTGGTGGATGTATACAGATGAAATTCTTTGGTGTCGCCCCTTCCAGGCTCCCCAGTCCAGTGCCATGGTGACCACGGATGCTTCCCTGATGGGGTGGGGGGGCACTTCCAGAGAAAGTCAGTCCAAGGTACTAGGTCCAATGTAGTGGTCAACTTGCATATCAATGTGCTGGAGTTAAGAGCGGTGCTATTGGCATTGCAAGCTTTCCATCTGCTCCTTCCATCTGGAATGATTGTTGTCCAGTCAGATGTGTCCATGGTCATGTACATAAACAGGGAGGGACCAAATCCTACCCTGTATGTCACGAAGCCATGACAATCTGGCAGTGGGCGATAGCTTCCAACTGCTTTTTGATCGCAACGCATATCCCGGGGAGCTCTAACGTGATTGCAGACAGGCTAAGCAGATTCATTCTCTGGCCTCATGAGTGGTCTCTCAACCCGAGTGTGGTGACGGACATTTTCAGCCATTGGGGCCAGCCATGCTGTGACCTTTTCGCCTCCCCCTTAAACACAAAATGCAGCAGCTACTTTGCCTTCTTTCTCCCTCTTGGGGAGTCACCAAGAAATGCTTTGGTTCATGATTGGCCCACAGGTCTCCTTTATGCTTATCCTCCGATTCCTCTGAACCCCCTTGTTCTAAGGAAAGCTATTCAGTTGAGAAGCAAAGTGATCCTCATTATCCCGTTCTGGTCTCATTAAGTATGGTTTCCCTACCTCCGACCTCACCTGCTACAACCTCCTTGGATCCCAGACACTCCTCAGGACCTCATATCTCACCCACAAGGGCTGTCTTCCCCGAATCTGTCCACTCTCAAGCTGACAGCTTGGTTTCTCCACTTCCGTTAGTTGCCAGATAGGAAATCCTCTCCTCACCCGTACGTGATATTATCTTGGCCTCTCATAAACCATCCACCAGGAAACTTTACAGGGACAAATGGAAAAGATTCACTATTTGGTCACATAATCAGAAACTAGATCCGTAGCCACTATTCTTCATTACCTGGCTGAACTGCTCGACAATGGGGCATCAGCTTTCACCATTTGAGTCCATCTGGCAGCTGTTTCCAGCTACAATAATGGTTCAGATGGAATCCTGCTTATTTCCTCTAGTCTTTGCAAGGCTTTCCTCAAGGGTATTTTCCACATTAGGCCTCCCATCAGGCAGCCAGTGGAGGCATGGAATCTCTCCTAGGTTCTGCAGTCTCTCTCTCTCTCTCTCTCTCTCTGCCCCCTTTTGAGCCTGCTGCAACATGTGATCTAAAATTCCTGTCATGGAAATCCTTATTTCTGGTGGCTGTCACCTCATCCAGACGAATTTCTGAATTACAAGCATTGTGCATCAAGAGCCCTTATCTGATCTTTCATAAGGACAGAGTATCACTTCATACTAATCCATCTTTTCTTCCCAAAGTGGTTTCTGACTTTTTGATTAGCCAGTCCATTGAGCTCCCTGTGTTCTTCCCAAATTATTCTAACAAGGGAGAATACTGCCTACATTCCTTTGTTGTTCATAGACAATTGCGTTTGTATCTGGACAGAACTAAATCCTTTCGCAAGTCAGACCAGTTTTCATTTCCATTGCAGGTTCTAGAATGGGAGGTGCAGTATAGAAAGTTACTTTGTCCAAATGGCTCAGGGATTGCATTGCCTTCTCATATTCGCTTTCGGATGGATCTAACCCTGGCCAAATCAAAGCTTGCTCAACTAGAGCTATTGCAACATTGGTTGCCTTCCATTCTAGGGCCTCCATGGATGACATTTGTGCAGCTGCCATTTGGGCTAAGCCCCATACCTGCATCAAGCATTACAAATTGGATCTGATCTCCAGGGGAAGAGTGGCCTTTGGTTCAATGGTTCTCAGGAATGTTCTTCCATAAGGGCCACCCAGGTTCTCCAAGTAGATGGGGACTTGGTCCCATCAGTGATGAATAGGAAGAAGATTAAAAACCTCAGATAAAGAAGTTATGTCTTACCATAACGTTCCATCTGAGTTGTTGATCGTCCAGTCATCACACACCCCCCACGACCTCGTCCAAAGGTTCCTGGCAGATGATCTGGGTCTTTGTGGTATCTTAGGGTTTCTGTGCAGAGATGGCCTCTGACTTATTTCTTCTTCTATATGTTGCATGCAAACTCGATCTAAGGTAACTGAGTAAAGGGCATTGTGGGTAGCAGCTTAGCTCGAGAGTTTTTGGTGCACGCAAGCTTGGTTTAAGGCTGACTTGGTTCCGAGGGCTCGGAACCGAACCCCATCAGTGATGACTGGAAGAAGATCAACTCAGATGGAATGTTACGGTAAGACATAACTTCTTTTTTGCAGGGATTCTACTGGAACCAAGAGAAGAAAAAGATCTAGTACCTCCTTATAGATAAACTTCTTTTTCAGAGGGTGGTAGAACTACAACCAAAATAAGGAGTAATGCAAAAGGTTCCACTCATGACCTTTCTTAGTGCCAAGAGTATCCTTGTAGACCCATTTTGAACCTATCAAAGGTAAAAATACCTTCCTAAAAGTGACAAAATTTTAAATGATAACCCTGCATATCCTCTTAAAGCCCTTCATCTCCCCACAAGTAGTAATAGTAACCTTGGAGCTCAAGGATACCTACTTGCATATTCCTATTTGCAGGGAGTATAAACACTTTGTTTGAGGCAGAAGGTATCCATTGCCAGTTTACCTCATTGCCCTTGGGTTTATATAGTGAACCCAGGATATTTATTACAGTGTTCCTTGCTCCATATTGTAGTACCAAAAGCATTCATATCCTCCTCTATCTGGATTACTATATGATCCAGACCCACTTACCTGAGGTATAGAGGAGAAAATCCAGTTTACACTCATTTGTTTTCAAACCCTGTGAATCAACCTACATAAATCAGACATAAAATGTGTACTATTTTTATGAACCCTGTTGTACTTAAAAGGATTTCCTCCTGCAGGACAAGGTGGAATCCTTGTTAGGCTATTTTTTGTGATAGCTCAGAAAGAAAAAAAAAAGTATCATAAAAGATACTAGCCACATGCATATAAATGATTGCATCATAATGAGCTTTACATGTAAAATTGTTTTTAACTAAATAAATAGACAAATTTACATTCATAGATCTGCTTGGCACAGTCATTTGTTTGCATTAATGGCTAGTATCTTTTACGGTAGTATTTATTAGTTTTATTTTGCGCTGGTGGGGAGAGAGAGCAGCATTTCAATCTCCTCTTTCAGAAAAAGGTCATTACAATGATAGAATTCCTAAAGGCCATATTGTGTGGCATCTATTGTTTTGGTGGTACCCCTTATAAAGTTTTATGAGAAAACTTCAGTGGTACCTCAAGAACAACTTGGGTAAGCACTATCAGTTTCTGGAGAAGTCTGATTCCATTCTTTCTTGCAGCAAGCAGATCGTTAGGATGGTGGCTAAAGAAAATCCAGCAAGGCAAAAGGGGAGGGGTCCTATTAAGACAATGTCCCATGAACAAGACTGGCTACAGATGCCTCCAGCACAGGTTGGGGGGCTCTATTCAAAGAGGATCATGGCACAGAACAAATGAGACTACACTCCATGAAAGAGACGCATGAACATAAAAGAAATATTAGCAATGGTTCAAACTGTAGAGACATTTAAACCAGTTTAAAGCAGGAAGTAGTTAGGTGGTCAAGGACAGTACAACTATAATGTGGTACATAAACAGGGAGGGACTTGATCATACCATCTGTGCAGGCAAGTAATATCTGCTTGGGAAATGGCCCTAAAGTCATATATGAACTTATTGGCAGTCTACAACCCATACTAGCAAAACACGGTACTAGACCACTTGAACAGACCAGAGATTGCTCCCCATTAGTCGATGGGAATGTGTTCTTGCAACTGGTCCATAGGTGGGGCTTGCCTGAGATGGACCTTTGTACTTCTACAAGCAAAAGACAAGAGGGCCTTACCCAAACAAATGACTGGTGCCAGAAGCATGACCTCAAACTGAAGGCCAAGAAATGCATCATTATCCCCTTTGGGGAAAATGGAGTCCCCACTAATTGTCACATTAATAACAATGTACCAAGCATGCAATCAGTCATGAGGGACTTGGGCACCCAGATTGAAAGAAACTTGACTTTTGAACACCATGTTGCTTCCGTTGTACGGAAGGCTTTCTACGTGGCCCACCTCATAAGTAAGGGTAGTTCATCCAGGAACAAGGAGGTCATAACATCCATGTACTCCTCCCTTGTTATACCCATTATTGAGTACAATGCCCCCTTTGGTATGTACCTTGCCAAGCACATACAGCAGCTGGAGAGACAACAGAGGCTCCTGACCAGGAAAATCCAGGGTCTCAAACACCTATCCTATACCAATAGGCTAAAAGCCCTGTCCATCTACTCAGTCTCATACAGACTGCTCAGAGGTGACCTGTGTCTGGCATACAAGGCCATCTCAGACCCAACCTTGATGGTTGATGGAGTTGTTGCATATCTGTAAATCAAACTCCACTCACACAACCTGCATGCAAGGCCTCAACCTGGTCTGTGACATTAACAGAGCTTGTCGGTGGAATAGATTTTTGTCCCAAAGACTCCCCCCATCTATGGAATAGACACCCTCTCCATGTCAAGCATAATACCTCTCTAGCCTTCTTTAAGAGGAACCTGGACGACTGGATGGGAAATAGAAAATACACTCCTGGGATCCCACATGTGTCCCTGCTAGACAGGGGAAACAGGTGCTGACTTTGTGGGAACACAGGCAAAATTCTTGGCTAGGCTTATAAGGACCTCCAGGCCAATAGCCTAGTATCATCCTATGAACCTAGGAAGTTCTGCTTGGGAGTACTGTATAATGAGTGTTAGTCCTTGGCTGCTTTCTCCATCAAATGTTTCTGTATACATTCTCTCAGATTTCTGTACTCTCCTTTGTGGTACAGAAAACAGAGGAGGAGAGTCTAAAAATGTTACTGATCTCATACATGTGGCCCAAAGCAATCTAGTTTACGTCAAGAAGTGCAACTTTATTTTCCATGCAGAGATGAGATTTTGGCTGACAAAAGGTATCATTATGAAAGGTCCAAAAGTTGTGTCTTTTGGCTTTTTCCCAGTTACGGGTCACCACAGTGGAACTCCGATCTGCTAATGATTGACAGTTGATTTTTACGTGCCGAGTTGCCAGCCCTGACGCACAACCTTCAACGAAGGTACACCCATTCACTCCTGTCTCAACGCAGAAGACGCTCTAGCTGAGAGTCGAACTGGACAGCGTTTATTGTGAGGCGACAACGCTACCGCAGCACCGTAATTGTTCCAAAGTCTTTGCAACCAGCATATATTATTATTGTATTGTGGTCACCTGGGAGTTGAATTTTACAATAGAAGTGCGAGAGAACTAGTATTTTGGCCTTCTATGTCACAAGAGATTGAGAGAGCACTTTCATCTTGTTCCATGTGTAATAGTACAAAGGCACATCAACAGAAGGAACCACTTCAGCTTCACTCCAATTGGTTTGAGATTGACCTGCATCCTAACCTAGCATCTAGTACTGTCATTACTAAGATGAAGCATAATTTTGCTGTCCATGGTAGTCCACACAAAGTTATTTCTGACAATGGCACACAGTTTACAAGCCAACAGTTCAAAAGATTTGCTGAAGAATGGGACTTTACTCATGTCACAAGTAGTCCAGAGTACCAACAGTCCAATGGTTTGACAGAACGTGCAATTCAAAGTGCAAAACAGTTACTTGAGAAGTCAAAATGAGATAATAGTGTTGTTTTCCTGAATCTCAAAAATGTTCCTCATGATGAACATCTCAGTTCAATGCTTAGAGACTTCTGTCGAGACAAACCAGAACCACATTACCACTCGGTAGTCAATTGTTGGTTCCATGTGTCAAGAACAAGTCAGTGAAAGCCAATCTGTTGAAGAAACATCTAACAGATGTCCTACTATGATAAAACCAGCAAACCACTCAATCCATTACAAGAGGTAGAAGTGGTAAGGATGCAGATGTCCAAAGGTTATGATCTGATTGATGTCTTGAAGAATATTGGTCCAGAGCCAAGATCATACATTGTGGAATCACAAGGAGAAGTCTTTAGGTGGAATCAGAAGCATTTCAGACTGGTGTCCAAGAATGTACCACAGCACATGGCCTGTGAGAAAGACTCTTTATCTCAAAGTGAGTGGTCCAGTGTTCCAATTCCAGAGGCCATTACCATTCCTGTGATGAATCCAGAAGTTCCTGATATGAGTTGTGCACCACCGGCTGTGCCTGTTGCTAAGTTTGGTCCACATGGTTATGTTATGAGATATGGTCGCATCTCTAAATCCTCTAGCAGATATGAAGCAACTTGGACATGGACATTGTGTTTTATTTCCAATGTCTATGGTAATGCATGTCTGACCCTGATATTTTTACAAAGGGCAATCTTTTTAAGAGGGAGGATGTAGATCAATATATGTGTATATACTTTTAAGATGATATCCAAGGGCTTGCACAAGTATATGAATACTGAGCACATGCAAATCTGAGTGCCATTTTGTAGTAAGCTGTTGAGATGTAAGCATGTATGTATATAAGATCTGTCTGTTAACTAGTTAATTCATATTTAATGGTGCTGCTATCCATTCTGATGTGTTTATATGTATTAAAGCATGTGAATGAAAACCTCAGCCTTCTTGTCTTATGTGCTACGGATGAATGAGCGACACCACTGATTCTCCCTTATCTTAGAAATATCTAGGGAGAAATCAGAATGTCTCTGTGGGTGGACCCTTTAACTTGATGAATGGAAGCTTAATGCATCCAAACTGGATTCTACAGCTGACAGCATGGATGCTATTTATGTTTCTCCTTTGCTGGCAGCGTTTCACAGAGGTTGTGGTAAAAACTTTTAACTAGCTAAATGGAAATCTCCATTGGGTGACAGAGGACGAAGTGAGGTCTTTTATTTTTGCAGCTTCTTTCTCAATAATTATATAATCTGTGTCTGTTCTATTCAAGAAAATTCTGGCATGTGCCTCAGTGAAGATGCATAGTTGTCTCAGCCCCTTAGCATCTTTACTAATATTTGTATAGTTCTTTGAAGAAGAGGTATTGCATTTAAATCCAGGTAGACAAGAGGTTGCTCCTCAATAAAACTTGTGTGGAATTTTCCATCATAGGTCCATAAAATCAGCCCTTCTATTTGTTATCACATTAGCCAGGAAAATTTCAGAACTGCAGACACTCGTGCAAAGAGGCATTTTTGTGTCAGACTAAGGATGCTACATTTCGGAAATTGAGCTGGATGTCAGGCATGATGAGGAAGAAGTCCCAGAAGTTAGTAGCACTGCAACACTTATCCAGTCAAACATCTACTAGTATGGTAAGTTCCATACAGAAGTAATTTTCTTTTCAGGGTTGCTGGGTTTACTTTCTGTTATAGAACAGAGAGCTTAATAATCTGAGGTGATCTCAGAGTAGAACAACTGGTCCTTTTTGTTAAAGAGGCAGCTGACATGGCTTGGACAGTATTGAGAATGCCTCCCATGTTTGGGGTACCATGCACAGTCCCCTGAGAGAATGTTCTGGAGAAGACCCAGAACAGGCTGTATAGATTATACAGCTTAATAAGTGAAGGGATGCTGGAGATATCCACATAGTGAGCTGGAGACTGTTCCTCTGGGTAGTTAAGTTTGATCCATACTGTGCAGTACACATAAGAAATACACTCAGCAGCCCCAGATGCTCTTTCAAAACAACACCCACATCAACACATAGAGCCACATCTCATGGAGCCTCTACCTTTAAGCCCATAAGGCAAGCCCCCCACACAATCCAACATTCTGGTCATTGGAGAGTCCATTGTGAGACACACTGATATCCTTCTCACTAGGCTGAGTAAGGTGAAAGTCATGGTCAGTTGCTTATCAGGGGCTAGCATCTGCCACATTACACATGCATTCAGGTCATGGGACCACAAGTACCAGTATGACTCAGTCATAGTCCATGTGGGAGTAAATAACTTGAGATATACCTCCCTAGACTATATAAAGAGAAACATCATGGAGCCCTTGGAAAATGTGTCTCAGGCTGTTATGAGCCTGGCATTGAACAACATTTTTTCTTCTCCAAGGATGATGGCACTATATGAACAAAAATGATTGACTTTAATAATTGGCTTAGTTTCTGGTGTCATTCTAACGGGGTGCAATATTTGTCAGCTTGGAAAGAGATGGTAAACTGACCATGCTGCTTTGCCAGAGATAGTCTGCACCTCTCCCATCTAGGCTTTCAAATATTAGCTAAAAAGTTGTCTTCCCCCATAGTGCCTTTTTTAGGCAATGCCAAACTGAAAGTACTTCCGACATAGCAAATCAAAACCAAGAAAATCTAAAGGTATTACTGCTTAATGCTAGGAGTCTAAACAAAAAACTCCACTCTCTAGAAGCTCTCTTCACCCTAGAGAATGCTGATGTCTGTGTGGTCACTGAGACATGGTTTAAAGTCTTGGAGAGCACATCAGCAGTGCAAGGTTATAATGCCTTCCACACATTTAGACCAGCTACTACATAGACAGGGACTAAAGGTGGAGGTGTCTCTATTTACATCAAAAATAAATATACCTCAAAGCTGGTCAAACAGGACAATGCATGTGAGCTGCTCCATGTTCAAATCACCATAGGCAAAATCCAATATCACTTCCTTGCCAGCTATAGGTCCCTCTCCATGGCCCAGGAAGCCCATGCCATGTATTTCAACTTGCTAGAAACACTAACCATCTGACCCAATACCATATTCATGGGTCATGTTACCCCACTATTAACTGGGAATCCTATACAACACAAATGTACAGGCACAGCGATTCCTGGATTTTGTAAACACAAATTCTCTGAGCCACGTAGTTAATACACTGACCAGGGGTGCAGCCATACTGGATCTGGTCCTCACTAGTATGGGAAAGTGCTGTACACCCCCTACTGTAATGTCTTCCCTGGTAAGATCAGGCCACAAAATGGGCTCCTATGAAGTAAAAATGAAACCTGGAATATTCAGGAACTACTCTAAGGCTCGCCTTCTGTTAAGAAGTTGTAATCTGGCAAAATTTCAAGCCCCCATAAATCCTGAGAACACTGCTGCCTACACAGAACTGTTCATAGAAACCCTGTGCAAGCATGTTAATAGCTGCATAGAGGCAACTGTAGCTACTAGGAAGTACAGAACCAAGTCAAAAAATAAGCCACCCTGGTGGAATCACAAAATCAATAGGCTGTATAACAGAAGGAAGAAAATCATGGCAAAAATTAGGAGGTTCATAGGTAGGTACTAGGCTATTGGCCATAGGGCCTATACAAGCCTAGCCAAAAAGGTACCCTGGCTTTCATCACCCAAGAACATTTTTCCTGTGCTACTGTCAGGCAGAGCCACATAAGTGATCCCTTGGGTGAATTTCCTATTACCCATCCAATCATCAAGATTATTCTTGAAGAGTGCTAATGAGGAGTTTTGTTTGATATAGATAGGTAGTCTGTTCCAGACTATGTGAAGTCTCTGGGACAGGAAACTATCCCTCCAGCATGTTCTGTTTATTGTGGTGACAAGGTTTAGGTCCCTAGAACATGTAGCTCAGAGGGATTGGGATTTCTTTAAGTGGAGCATGTCCAACAGCTCTGGGTTTGACCTAGCTTTGTATGTTAGGCAGCGATCGCCTCTGAGTAGGTGATATGCGATGGAGTAAAGCTGGAGTTTTTTGAGACTGTCTGCGTAGGGCATCTATTTGAGACCAGTAATCCTCTTTATGAGGTATTTCTGCGGCCTTTCCAGTTGTAGATGTCTTGTGAGGTACATACCAAAAGGGGTGTTGTACTCTATAATGGGTCTAATGAGTGATGAGTAGAGGGGAACAATGACCTCTTTTTTTTCTGGCTGAGAAACCTTTTGTGATGAGGTGTGCCACATAGAAGAATTTCCTGACCACTGTGGCAATGTGATTGTGCAGCACCCAGCAGGGTAAAAGCACTCTCATCAAACTAAACAAAAATCTCAGAGGATAAGTAAAGTCTACCAAAGCCAAATCTGAGGTGAATTTAGCCTCCCAGGCTAAGGACACCCACAAGACATTCTTTAGCTATGTCTGCAACCTCAAAGGCAATACACAATTGTGTGCAGAGCTCATTGTAAATGAAGTCACCTATACTGAGCCAGAATATGCAGCAAACCTACTGGCCAATAAATTCAGCTCCAACTTTACCCCTCTCTCCCCCTCACCCTTCCGTTAGGAAATACTATCAAATATAACTCCCCCTGCTATCACTAGGGAACAGGTCCTTAATGCTTTCTCTAAGGCCAAGAACACTGCATCAATGGGCCTAGACAGTATTCCAAGATGCCTTCTAAGCAGCATGAAACATGACCTGCCAGGGCCTCTGGAATTGCTATTTAACTATAACCTCCAAACAGGCTTTGTGCCTCATGAATGGAGAACAGCAACAGTCTCACCTCTGCACAAAGGTGGGCCATCTACAGACCCTTAAGTCTCTCTAGTCTTACATGTAAAGCCATGGAAAGAATGATCATGGAAATGATCAATAGTGATATAGTAAACCTCCAGACATGACCCAACCCAGTTTGGTTTCGTCAAGGGTGGAGCATGCCTACTCAACCTGGTGGGCTTCTTTGAGAAGGTCACCAAAGCAATGGATGAGGGCAAAATGGTTCACACTGCCTACCTTGACCTAGCCAAGGCATTTAACACACTATTCCACCCAGACATTGACAAACTCAGGAGGTTAGGTGCAAACTCGTATGTCACCCAGTGGATAGCCAAGTGGCTCACAGACGGGTCCCAGAAAATCAGAAATTGGAAGTCTTCCTCTACAAAGAGGCCAGTCAGAAGTGGAGTCCCTCAGGGATCATTCCTTGGACCACTCCTTTTTGGCATTTACTTCTCTGAAGTCAAGGCCAATATCAGTGGTCTCTGGCTGATTAAATTTGCAGGTGATTGCAAATTAGGAGCAGTCATTGCATCCCACACTGGCACAAATGTTCTCCAGGAGGGACTGACAGACAAACAACTGGTGCCAGAGTCATGGACTAAAACTAAATGCCAAGAAATGCATAATAGTATCCTTCGAGAAGTTATCCACCCCTGGTAACTATCATATTGACAACGCACCCCTTAGAGTTGACCCAGTAGTCAGGGACTTAGGGGGACACACAGATCATAATCTAGCCTTTGACCATCATGTATCTGCATAGTGAGGAAATCATTCTATGTTGTGCAACTTATAAAGAAAGTATGACATCTAAATCCAAGGAAGTCATTGTTCCACTGTATTCATCATTCATCAGACCTATCATTGAGTACAATTCCCCCTTTGGTATGTACCTAACCAGACATATCCTACAATTGGAACTTCCACAGAGGTTCCTCACTGAAAGAATAAAGGGCTTAAGTAAAATGTCCTATGCTGACTGCCTCAAGGCTGTATCCCTGTATTCTGCCTCCTACAGACTTTTGAGGAGAGATCCATGCCTGACATACAAGGCATTGCTGGACCCCACTCTGATGGACTTCCTGCATATCCACAAAACAAACAGCACCAGAATTACCTATTCTAATGACTTAAACCTTGCTTGTGATATAAATAGGACTTGGTGGAGAGACAGGTATGTATCCCAGAGACTTCCCCATCCATGTGAAACATAGTTCCTCCCTAACCCAATTCTAGTGCAACTTGAACAATTTGTTGGGGAACAGGAAATTCATCCCTAGTTTGGCACCTATGTCTCTAATGGGCACAGGCAACCTGTAAATGGTTCATCTCCTAGGCCCTAGCTTGTAAATGTTTCAACTCCCAAGTCCCCTGCCTTATACTTATCAAGTGTATCAGAATTTGTCAGAGATTTGTGATGCATGGCTAGGCTTAAAAGGCCCATATTAGCCTAGTAAACACCTATGAACCCTTTCTTCAGGAAGTTTTTATGTTTCTCTGTGTCTTCCACTCATTTTCAGTTCTCTGTTTTGCCCTTTGGCCTCTCTACTGCCTCAAGGGTATTCACAAAATGTGAAGCTCCTGTAACAGCCTTCTGCAGTCTCCAAGGAATTCAGATTTTTCCCTGTCTGGATGAGCTATTGCTTCCCAGTTGACTGTTGCAGTATCTGCAGTTCACCATATCTCTTCTTCAAAGTCTTGGGTTTACTATCAACTTCCAAAAGTCCATCCTGACTCCCTGTCAAGATCATGTGTATCTGGGTTGCAGGATTCAGATAGTGCCAGTGTTGGCATTTCTTCCACCTCCAAAGTTATTGTCACTGACAACCTTCTTTCAGTCTCTTCTTCCCCTGACTGCCATGCTAGCCAGGGAGTTTCTTCGGGCCCTGGGATTCATGGCCTCTTCGATTTCAATACTTCCTCTTGCCAGGCTGCATATGCAGAAACTTCATTGGTACCTCAAGTAAGTTTGATTGCAGCATCATCACCCTCTGACTTTCAGTGTACCTCTCCTTCCCTGTCTCAAGAAGGAATGTGAGTGGTTGATTTGACAGTTCACACTCAGCCCAGGCTGTCCCTTTCAGTCTCCAGCCCTTCTCAAAAGCTGTTCACCAAAGCCTTGGTCATCCGGTGGGGATTATCTCCTGGTCACCTGAAAGTTCAGGGTCTTTGGCTTCCCCATCAGAAGTCAGACCATATCCACATCAAAGAGATGTGGGCACTGATTCTGGCCCTTCTGGCTTTTCACCCCATGTTCTTTTTGTACTCTGAGGGTGTACACAGATAACACTACAGTGATGTGGTATGTCAACAAGTAGAGGGTCACAAAATCTTACCCCCTCTGCAGGATGGCACTTCAGGCTTGGGAAATGGCTCTCAGTTGTCAATTAACTCTTCAGGCAGTATACATTCCTTCAGTGTACAATCTTGTGGCAGAATCTCTGAGGAGGTCCAAAACATAGGCTCATGGATGAATACTTCACAGAGGTGTGTTTCTTGAAATTGTGCATTGTGGGATATTCCTGAAGTGGATCTTTTTGGCTCCCCTCTGAACAGGCAGCTTCCTGTCTTCTTTTCCAGAGTGTCATGCCATCTGGCCTGGAAGATGGATGCCCTATCCTTTCCTTGGAAGGGGAGGTTTCTTTATGCTTTCTGTCCTCTTCTACTTCCAAGAGTCCTGTAGAAGATTGAGCTGGACTCTAAAAATCTTGCTTGTGATTCCTTTTTGGCTAAGACAACACTGGTTCTCCCTCTTAATGCATCTGGCAATGGATGGGGCAATCATCACATTACCTCATCGGTTGGATCTCCTCACACAGGACAAGGGGTCTGGCATCCATCCCCACTTGTCCACTCTGCAACTGACATTATGGGTGATAGGGTTTTGATCCCTTTCAGGAACCTTTTTACAGGAGGCAAGGAAACCCTCAACCAGAAAATGTTGTATGTCCCAATGGAAAATATATTCAGTCTGGCGCCATGCTCATAACCAAAACCCTTATTCAGTGGTGATCTCTCTGGTCCTCTCATTTCTGTGAGTTGCTCCAGATTGGCTTAGGCTATTCTTCTACAAAGGCCCATTTAACTGCCATTTCTGCTTGTCTGGCCTTGACTTTTCATTTTGAGGTCAACATTTTTTTAAAGGTGTCCTGCATATTAGGCCTCCAAGGAAACCTATTCGTCCTCCTTGGGACCTTAATTTTGTTTTGGACAAATTGACTCAGGCTCCTTCTGTTGGTAAATGTCTCTGCACTTTCTTGTGCGTATTGTGAGTAGTATTGTATTTGTTATGTTTATTCCTCTACTTGTATCTGTTGTTTCACTTTCCTTTGTAATCTCAAGAATTGAGCTGATGAACGAAATTTCATTTAGGCTACACGTTCTAAATGACAAAGTTTACTTTGACTTTGACTTTTGAGCTGGCTGCTTCTTTGCAGTATTGTACCTGGAATACTTGTAGATCAGTATGTATGTATACCTTTAAGAAGCTTTCTATGGGCTTGCACAAGTGTATAAATACTGAGCACATGTGAGTCTGACTGCCATTTTGTAGAGAGCTGTTAAGATGTAAGCATGCATGTACGTAATGGTCTGTTAATCAGTTTGTTTATATTTTATGTTGCTGCTATCCATCCTGATGTGTTTCTATATAATAAAGTATATAAACAAGCTACCCTGCCTGTTCATCTTGAATCATAACATAGGATGACCAAGCCTGTTGTTTATGGTCATTCCTCTTTTTTGGTTTTTCACAGGGACAGGGTGTCCCTTTGTACTAAACCTTCTTTTATGCCCAAGGTGGTAAACCTGTTGTTCTTAAATCAGTTGGCACAACTCCTTTCCTTTCTTCTCAGTCTGCTACTGAGAATGTCCTGCATACCTTGGATTTGCACAGATAGCTAAGGTACTATTTGGATAAAACTAGGACTATTCATAAGTCTGATCAGATTTTTGTTTCCTTTCATCCCAGGTCTTTGGGTTTGGCTGTTTCTAAGCAGACCATCTCCTCCTGGATATCTAAGGCCATTTCTTTTTGTTATTCTTTTCATGGCAAGTCTCTGTCTGCTTCTGTTAGAGCTCATTCTACTAGGGCTGTTGCCTCTTCTAGTGCCTTCTTCAAGGGGTTGGACACCAGTTCCATCCTTGACGCTGCTACTTGGTCTTCAGTGCATACTTTTACTAAGCATTATAAGTTGGATATGGTTTCTAGGACCAGTGCAGGTATTGCTGAAACCATTTATTTTTTTGTGGTTTGTTGTCATTTGCCAGATTTGTAAATCACTGGGCCTTTTTTTTTCCATCAGATGCCTGCCAACATCAGCAACCCCCACACACACACACACACTCAACTTGTATGTGGCCCATTCATTCCCCATCCATCCAAGCTTTTTCTTTCTTTCTTTATATGCTTTATGGCCATTCCCTACCCATGTCCATATTATCCAAGGGGGGAAGTATGACATGGGCTTTATGGTATAATTATCCATGCCTCCATGTGCTATTCAACCAAAGCTGTGACCTGGCATCCATCAGTGATTGAATCATGGAGGTGTGCTTAGGTAATCACCCTTCCCTTCTTCCATCCTCTCCTCCCTAATGTGGGAGTCACTGCAGACTACTCCCTCCCCCTAGCTTCTCTAGCACCTGAGCATCTAATTGAACTCTAGTCCTCTGGCTTGTAGTCACAGGTTCATTCCTTTGTGTCAGGAGGTCAGTCCCACTATTTGCTTTTACTGATTTTTATCTGAAGAAATGTAATTTTATTTTGCTGGCATTTCACCTGCTGGAACAGAGATTTGCACGTAAATTATATTAACTTGTGCTGTGAAATTATTTTTAATTTTGTTTGTTGGAATATAATTTTGTTTCTTGTGTTTATTTCGGTTGTGAAAGTAGCAGTTTGATGTTATAGAACTCCATAATTTTAAACACTGCAATTTAGTGTCGTTGTCAGAAGAGCCACTTCCAGCAAGGCCTTTGCCTATAAGTTATATTTAAATCTTCATTGATACCGATTTCTCTTTCAGATTTAGTGTTTTAGTTTATTAGCTCACTTTTTTCTGTTTTTTTTATAGTAGCTTAGTTGTAAAATAATGAGTTAATTTACATTAACTTTTTTTTCAATAAGCTTAGATAGATTTGCAGTTGAATTTAATACAGTAGTTGATAAGACTTTAACGTATTACTTCTCTTTCTCTGTTTACTACAGATTCTTTTTATAGGTGTTCACTGTCCATGTGATATATTTTGATGTGTGTTCTGTTGTAAAGGAACTTCTCGAAGTACAAGTTTTACCTGTTACTTTTGTTTATCCTTTCTCTTCATATTCGGTGAGGTACTTTGTATTAATTCTAGAAGCAGACTCATGAATCATAGTAAGGTTGTTACTGATGCAAGTATATTAATACAATTTAGAAAAATTGCCAAACTAAAGCAGTAATTGAGTTTTCATTTCTGTATAAAGACAAGCTGTATCCCAGAAGTGCAAATTCCAGTAAGGTATCACTGAGCCATTCACAAAGCAAAATGCTGCAGTCTTCAATTAATTTAGCAGAAGAAAAACTAACACCTCCGCAGAATTCAAACAGATTTGCATTAAAGTAATAAAAAATGAAGTAAGACAGAAATCATGATTCTGGCACACATTAAACATATGTATAGTTATAAAGGCAACATTAACTCAAATTAAGCATTATATTTCAATGTCCAGGAACAATAAAAGTCAACCAAAGTTTCAAATATAACATCCAAAAGAAACTGAAAGAATGTGTTCATCAAAAGTATTACAGTCAGGAAGTCGACATCCACACTTTGAAGAAGTAAAACATTAAAAAAAGATTTAAAGTAGGAAACATTACACACAGAGCTATCTGAGGAGGAACAGCTGATCTGTGATGTATAGCAATAAGTAGCCTGTTTTTTTTTTTTTTGCTTATTTGTAGTAGTTATTGCTTCTTCTAGATATTTGTAGCAATTTTATTGTATACTGATAATTGTACTGTATTTCATAGCTATTGGATCACTGATGGTTTTCTGCTGTGATAAACATTTCTGTAGTGTTTTCTGCCTAAAATAGCTTCCCAGCCTACCTCTCTATTGGCATCTTGTCTTTATACCTGCTGGCGTTGCAGTTGCCCGCCCCTACTCTAAATTTGATCTTGGACAGTCCACCCAGTCTAGTGTCATTGGCTCATTCTACCTAATACAGAGAGAACATCTGAGAAGGCCAACCCACTTAGTTTCTTTCCTTCTGTTTCTCCTTTCTCAAAAAAAAATGTCTGAATATCCTTGTGTTCTGACTGTGCTTCTCAAACATTTTGGAAATATAGAGTATATTTTAGTGCATTTATTAAAACTGTATTTGCCTTAATATTGCTACAACTCAAGTGCTCTAGGTTGCACTGCATCTGAATTGTTTTAGTGTGTTTTAGCTGCTTTTCTGAATATATAGACTTTTCTGTATATGTAGACTAGCTACTTATTCTACTGTATTACTACCTCTTAAATTGTTTTTCAGTTGTGCACTCACCATGTCTGTGTAATGTCACAAATCCGATGTTTCTGTATTCTGTACAGAGCTTGTAGGTTGTGCAGTTTCTTCTGAATTCCTTCTGATTGTATTTGCATTGCCATTATTTTTGTCACTGTCTTGATGTGAAATCTGTTTTCAATGTGTAATTGTTTTGTTTAGCATATGGTCATCAGTGATTGTGCTACAGCACTTGAAAGCAGTGGTAGTAGCACATCGGTGAGTATATGTGCTTTTTATGCATATGGCTGTGGGTTCTACTACCGCAACCTGTAGATGGATAGGAAATCATAAGTTGTACTCTAATGTTGGGTGCTGTAGTCATGACTGTCTTAGTTTCTTTGGTTTGCCATCCATTCCCTATTGCAATGTTATTTTTTTTTTACTGTAACCTAGGCAATGTATTTGTCAAAGGCAGTAGGCACACAATCTGTAGACGAAACACTGAATTGGACATTGCAATGGATAATTCAGATCTGCCTTATGCAAGATATGCAAGGCAGCAGTTAAGCGACTACAGTACAAGGTCAGACCATTGAGATGGCACCATTTTGAGCTTTTACCCCGTGATGCCGCTGGAAACGTTCATAGTGTGCCCAGTCAAACTAACCAGGTAAACAACCGGATAACAAAATATTTACTGCAACTTGCTAAGAAAGAGCAAACCTCTACAGGTAGCCAGTAAAGTGAATCAAACCAAACAGCCAGAGAATCATGGAAATTTGTTTATACAGGAAAAAATCTTAATTACATCTGGTAACAGGTCATGTTACATTTCAATATGTTCATTTTGTTCAGTAGTAGTGTAGTAACACCGACGTTTGGAAACACAGAAATTTGGTATGCATACTTGTAGATTCTGCACAGCAAATGATGCTTAGGTGGTGTATCGCTTGCATACATCTCTGTTGTATTTGCACCAGATACTGCTAGTGTGCAGTGTGAGAATAGAAAGATTAAAACATTACCCTGGTATCAGAGGTGGCAGTGCAACATATTCATAGTGGCTTAACATGAGAGTAGCTCTAAGCAAGCACCATGTGAAACCTGAACAAGCACCTAGAATTATTCCGTGCAGCTTCCACACCTTAAGTCTGAAAATGAATTCACATACTCACATTAACAGTAGTAGCTGCATATTGATGGCTAAAGGTGTATGGGCATGTCGGGTGGTTACTACACTGCAAAACTGGTATGTAATGGTGGAGATATTTGGAAGGCATGAGCAGACACACCAGTATATTAAAGCCATAGCACCAATTGAACTGGAGGCTGGAAAATAGATTTAGTAAGGGATTTTGTCCATGCACAAATATTTCAACAGTGATTCTTTGCAGTGGCATCCATTATCTGATTCAAGGTAAGTTAACCTTGATGTCCTTTATTTAAAAAAAAAAATCAATAAAACATTTACTTTGTTATAAGTGACTTCTGGACACAAGAAAAAGGAAGGGGGAAAATATGGCAATGTGGTTTGTATGTACAAAGACAAATCCAGGGACACTGCAAAAGGATTTTTTTTGCAAACCAACCAGTGGAGTAAAAACATATGAAGGCAAACACTGCATACCAACACACTTTGCACATATAAATCTCAATTTTTAACAAGGTGGAAGCATGAAGTGATACCTTAACACTTAAATTAATAAAGATCTAAACTGGTTAATAGTATAAATGTTTTATTCTTTAGCTCCTTGGTGCAAGACCTTACTGGATGTGATTATAGTCAAGTAAAGCCATGGCTATAGTGCAGCAAAAAATGTCCCCTCTAACAAAGGAAATGCTAGAGCAAAGATTAAATTACATGAGTCAAGCACCCTGCTGAGATCTGCCAAACAATGGAATTACCAGGTCAAATTACCCTCAGGACTTTGACAGCTAGGAAAGCTAAGTGTTATGGGGGAGGGGAGAAGTAAATGGACTGGAATTCATTGTCTCACAAATTAGTGCCATTTAAACTAAATTAGAAAAAAGGCAGCAGTAAACAGCACTTTGAGTGTGTTCTGTGGCATTTGCACTGTTTCTGTTTTAAGTAGTCATCCAGCAGCAGGGAATGTTACTTACACTGTTCTATTTTACTCAGTACTTTGTACGCATGCAACATCTATGAAATGACAGGAACTTTAGGCAAACAGAGGCCTGCATGATGTAACATTTTTGAGCCAAACAATGATTTCTGGGATACTGGATGACAACCTGATTTATCCAAATCACATCAATATGCCAGCCTCCAGGTGGTCAGAGTCTGGAATTACATATAAAAATATTTAAAATCCTGTAAATAATCCCAGAGTGCTGTTAAAGTGTAGGAAACATCATGCCATGATGTTTTAAACATGTTTTTTGAGTCTGTGGGTGCAGTACTCCTTTAAATTGTTTTTCAGTTGTGCACTTGCCTTGCTTCATTTAAAAAGTTTTAAATTGCTAATTTTGTAGAGTTCTAATTGTATTTACTGTATACTGCTACACACTCGTGTGTTTGCCTTTTCTTTGTTTAGTGTATTATTGCATTGTTTAGCCTGTTGTAACCAAAAAAAAATACTATCTTGTTTACCTCTTTCCTGCCTTTCCTAGCTAGTATATTCCAGATCCCAGGCTTTGCTGGTTTTAGGAATTTATTTTCTGTGTTCAGAGCTATCTAGACCTTGCTGTGGTAGAGGGAAGTCCTACTGCTTACCAGTGGGAGTGGTGAGCATTGTACTGTCTATCTAACACTAGAGGAGTGGTTTCCAGCTCTGAAATTGTAATTTTAGCCATTTTGGGCTGATTTCTATCCCTTTCTGGATTAAAAATGCGCGTGTTTGTGCATTTTTCACATCGTGCAGCGGGGCTACAGTTAAACTATTCCAGGTGCCAGAAAGTCTGCTCTTCAAATTTTGCCTTAGAACTAGCTGGTTTCTCAGTAGTAGTACTAAAATCTGAACCCCTGTAGCACTTGCTCTAGAACCTGCTGGAAAGCACTAGGAAGCCTTAAACTGATACAAGCACTCAACTCTGCTTGTTAATAAGGAGAAATTAATCGTAGGCACTAAACAGCCTATAACTGCAAAGTACCTTGCAAAGGTAAGGGAAAACAGCTCTTGTACTTTACAAAAAACCACCTAAACAGGTATATCCAAGGGTCAGCTTCCAGTGATTTCTCCTGTCCACCTGGTGAATCTGGGCATACTGGGGCAATGCAGCAACTGCCTCATGTGCACAGACAACCCTCTCCTCCTACCACCCAACACTGCAACCTGTGAGAGATGCACTTACATAGCTAAACTGGAAGCAAAGCTCTCTCCAGCCAAGATTGTGCTAGACAGTCAAGAGGAGAAGGTTAACACCTGCACTACACCTCAAGCAACATATAACCCTTCAAAACCCACACCATCAACACCCACACATAGCAACACTAAACCCATATATGTGGACGCCCTTAACATTAACCTGCCCAAGCAACAAGGACCTCCGAAGCTGAAACGCAAACACCAGTCACAACCAAAGTGACACATAGCTCACAACAACAGTGTGCCACCCAACAACAGCCCCTAAGATAAGACAATGTACCCAACACTTTAGTCATATGTGACTCTATAGTCAGGCACACTGATGTCCCACTTACCAGACCAAACAAGGAGAAAATTACAGTCAGCTGCCTGTCGGGTGCCAGGATCCACCACATAATGCATGCACTCAAGTCACTCCACAACAAGTACAAATATGACTCTGTCATTGTCCATGTTGGAGTGAATTACTTGAGACGTACCTCCCTGGACTACATGAAAAGAGACATGGAAGAGCTCTCGGATCATGTGGCCCAGGCAGGTATGACCCTAGCCCTGAATAGCATCCTGCCTTTGCCCAGAATGATACCACAGTATAAGGACAAAATGATTGACTTCAACAATTGGCTAAGCTTCTGGTGTCATTCAAAGGGGATCCAGTATCTGTCCACCTGGGACAACATGATTGGCAAACCACGATGCTTTGCACCTGTCACACCTGGGATTCAGGTTACTGGCTAAAGCTCTTTCCACCCCATAGTGCCTTATTTAGGCTAGGTTCAAAGGACAAAACCACCACAGTAACAGATACAAGCATGCAAAATCTGAAGGTAGTACTACTCAATGCTAGAAGTCTAAACCTCAAAATGCACTCTCTTGAGGCACTTCTAAAAATGGAGAACATTGATATCTGTGCAGTAACTGAGACCTGGTTCAAGGCTCCAGAGAGCACCCCTGCAATACCAGGCTTACAACTCTTACCACACTTTTCGGCCACCAAACCAAAACCGAAACACTAAAGGTGGAGGGGTGTCCATATTCACCAAGGATATTCACACCTCCAGGCTAGTATGAACAATGAACAAAACATGCTGGAGGGATAGGTTCCTGACCCAGAGACTCCCCATACTCTGGAATAGACTGCCCATACATGTCAAGCAGAGCACCTTGGCCCTCTTCAAAAGGAACCTTGACGATTGGATGGAAGATAGGAAATTCACCTCGGGGATCACGTCAGTCACTCTGCTAGACAGGGTTCCAGGGAAGTAAATATCATGGGAAGAAATATCCAGGGAATTGCTATGACTAGGCTTGTATAAGCCCTAGGGCCGATAGCCTAGTACCAACCTATGAACCTATATAACTTACTAAAATAGAAAAATCCTCATTCCAAAACTTAAAAAAAAAAAAAAAAAAAAACATGCATATAAATACACACACCACTAGCAATCTGCATAATAACTGAAAACATATAACCAGTCAAATAAAGCAAATAAGTAAAGTTGCAGATACAGCTCACAAAAATATATCATTGTATGAATACAAATAATTATTACAATGGTAATAATGCACACATACAAATCTACCATAAAACACATATTACATGATGGTAACAAGTATCCCATCAGCTAAAGCAGTTTAAGAAAAATGATGGGAACAGCTAAAAGAATAAAAAAGTCCCCCATGGCAGCTGAAAACACAAGACCAATCAAATGTATCTAACATGTACATTTGCATATATAGAACACAATGAAAAACATTGCGTAAATACCAATATCTATGTAAGTAATAATGCTCGACAGGGTCTGTGTTAATGTGTAATTAACACCTGTCCAGGGGTGTTACAAGGCCCAACGCCGCAAGTGGGAGGGCCTCTGCACCTCTGGAAGGGCATTAATTACACATTAGCACACAACTTGGAGGGCATTATTGTCCTTAGAGAATGGGGTCTCTGTAAAATTGTTGTGTTTTACTTACTTATTTTTTTAAGTACTGTATTATTTTTTTGATGTAAAATAGTTCCTCCACCTAATGTTTTAAACTTTCTGTAGTATGTTAATGGTGTTGGAGGAAGCATTTTACATCAAAAATATATAAAAAAATAATAAAATACTTAAAAAAAATAAATAAGTAAAACACAACAATTTTACAGACCGCCCATTCTCTCTCTCATACACAGTCACTTCTGCTTTCATACACACATTCATTCACACAAGATTGCTCTCAATCTCTCGAGCTGTCTCTCTCTCTCACACACACACACACAGAGTTTTCTCTGCTTTCACTCACTCACTCACTCACTCACTCACTCACTCACTCACTCACTCACTCACTCAAGACCTCTCTCTGTCTCTCGATCTCTCTCACACACACAGTCTCCTCTGCTTTTGTACATGCGTTCACTCACATGCAGACAGAAAAATAAACACACACACACACACACATTCACCGGGCATTTTATTAAATAAAACTCCCAAACTGATAAAACAACCAGCGAAAAAACAAGATGTACTAAGAAAAAACAATAACACTGGTTGTAACAAGGCTAAAAACAAAAGCATTTAAATGAGTAAGCGCTTTCACTGATACACCGCTTCTTCAGACTACAATCAAACAAACAGCATCACATTTAAATACTAAAACAATCAAACTAATTATGACATCATACAATTAAAACATAGCTTACTTAAAGGAACACTGTATAGCAACTCTTAAAAACAATAAAATCAATGCTTCAGTGGCTTTGCCTTGAGAAAGGGTTTAAGTGAAACCATGCTGTTCAAGCCCGGAGGCTTGTCAGCATGTAATCGCAAAATACATTCTTGTTCAACTAATTCAGTAGTATTTTTAGTCTCTCCCTCTCTTTTTAGTAGCTACAATCTGAAGTACTAAACACTTAAATGTGTGGTCCATGCCTTCCTTCATGTTGTGCATAGCTAGTGCACTGTTTTCTTTCATATTCCTGATGTCCCTAAAATGTTCTAGCATCCTGTCCTTAAGGCAATGATTCATTTTACCTCCATAGAAAGAAAAACATTTAACACAATAGCTAAAATAAATAACATTACAGGTCCTACAATCAGCATAGATATTGGGGACAGTCTTAAAGCCTAAACTGGGATGTGTAAAAGGTCCTCCAGTGTGTATATGTCTGCATGCCATACAATTTCTGCATGCATAAGTACCTATTCTCTCTGACCTAGGGAACTTAGTAAAATCAGCAGTTCTGTAACACAAATGGCTTCTCAAGGACCTATCATTGCGAATGGTAAAGTTAGGTTTTTCACCTATCACCCCTTTAAGCCCTTCAACTGTAGACAAAATGTCCCAGTTCTTATTAATAACTTCACATACCACATTAATGTCACTAGCAAAGGTTAAAGGCATCAGTAGCACATTGCTGGTGCTACGTCCAACATCATTCCTACTAACTTCCATCTGTAAGGGAACAATATTCTCATTATAATAAGGTTTAGGTTCATAGGTTTGTACTAGGCTATCTGCTCAAAGGCATTTATAAGCCTAACCAGAATGTATTGGCTTTCACCGCCCCCCTTAGATTAGTTCCCTGTGCCTCTGTCCAGCAGAGCCATTGAAGTAATCCCCGAGGTAAACTTTCTGTTTCCCATCCACTCGTCAAGGTTTCTTTTGTAGAGTGTTAGCGAGCTCTGCCTAATGTAGATCGGGATCTTGTTCCAAAGCATAGGAAGTATCTGGGACAGGAATCTATCCCTCCAGCACGTCCTATTTATTGTTGTGGTGAGGTTTAGATCCCTAGAGCGTGTGGCTCGAGGGGATAAGGTTTTCTTTTTAATTCTGGGTTGGGCATAGCCTTGTATGTCACCTCTGAGTAGGCAGTATGCAACCGAGTACAACTGGAGTTTCTTCAGTCGAGCTGCATAGGGCATCTGTTTGAGGTCAGTGATCCTCTTGGTGAGGTACATCTGTGGTCTTTCCAGCTGTTGCAGGTGTCTTGTAAGGTACATCCCAAATGGGGCATTGTACTCTATGATGGGTCTGATGAGTGATGAGTAGAGGGGCACAATGACCTCTTTTGATCTGGATGCGAACCCTTTTGTGATTAGGTGGGCCATGTAGAAGGATTTTCTAACCACTTTGGCAATGTGATTATCAAAGGTGAGATTACTATCTACTTGTGTCCCCAGATCCCTTATTATGTCTTCCGTATTTAGGGGACTATCACCTATGTGGTAGTTTGTGGGTACTTTGTTTTTTCCAAAAGGGATGACTATGCACTTTTTGGCATTTAGCTTGAGGCCATGATTTTGACACCAGGTATCCATCTCAGTGAGACCCTTTTAGAGGATATCTGTGTCAGCCGGAGAGTCAATTATAGCCCCTAGTTTGCAGTTGTCTGTGAACTTGGTCAGCCATAGTCCTCCTGTGCTTGCCTGTACCTCTGAGAAGTATATGCTAAACAGGAGGGATCCTAGGACTGAGCCCTGGGGAACACCACTTGTAACCTATTTAGAGTCGGACCTAGCTCCCGCAACTCTCACCATGTGTGTTCTGTCCATGAGCCAGTTGGCAACCCATCTTGTGACACAGGGGTTTATTTTCAGGCTGGTGAGCTTGTCTATAATATCAGAATGGGGAATGGTGTTGAAGGCCTTAGCGAGGCCTAGGTAGGCTGTGTGTACCACCTTTCCCTTGACTATAGCCTTGGTAACTGTGTCAAAGAAGTCCACTAGGTTTAGGAGGCATGATCTGCCCTTAACAAAGTCAAACTGGGTAGGGTCCAGTGTTTGGAGGTTCCCAATGTCTCTGTTAATGAGATCCATGATGATACAGTCCATAGTCTTGCAGACCAAGCTAGTCAGGCTTATAGGGCAATAGTTACCAGGGACTGTTGTGGCTTCACCTTTGCGGAGCGGAATAACCATTGCTGTGTGCCACTCTATGGGTATGTAGCTTGTGGATAGGCTGAGTTTGAACAGTGTGTTTAGGTGAGGGGTTAGTTCATCTTTGAGCTCATGTAGGACGCAGCCTGGGACACTGTCCAGTCCCATTGATGCTGTGTTTTTGGCTTTGGAGAGGGCTGTTTTAACCTGAGTGTCTGTGATTTCAGGGACTCTACATTCTTCTGGTATGGTTATTGGCCCTTTTGGGGTGAGAGGACATCTAGCATGCCTGGTTCTCCAGGCCTCAAGTATACATTTATCAATGTCATACCCTTTATATACTCTCTCAATTAATTATGATTTAAGTTGATCCAAAGCAAGTTGCAACTAGTTATCATCATTATGCAGACGCATCATCCTAAAAACCTGTCCTGGTATAATATTCTGTTTAGTGTGTTTTGGATGCATACTATTGTTGTGCAACAGGTTGTTCTTCCTCACTGGTTTCCTATACAAATTATTCCTGAGGGAATCTAACCGATGCTTGCTGATTTTAACATCAAGAAAATCTATTTCATTAGGAGAATATTTGTGTGTAAACCTCAGAAAATTCGTAGTCCCATTTAGATATACAATGAAATTAGTAAGAGCTTGTTCAGAACCCTGCCACAACAACAAAATATCGTCCACAAATCTTATATACCAGACAATGGATCCACTGAACAATTCACTAGAAAGTATATACTCATGTTCCCATTTGACCAAAGAAAGGTTGGCGTAGCTATTGGCCCACACAGTGCCCGTAGCCATGCCATCCTTCTGTAAATAACGTGTCCCCAAAAACAAAAACATTATTATACAATACAATGTCAATGTACAAATCAACCACACTTTATTATTCTCCATCCCCTTATCACAAAGCAACTCTCTCACCTTCTCAATACCCCATTCATTTGGAATGACAGTAAACAACAACTCAATATCTAGAGTCACAAAATAGCAGCCATGCTCAACGTCTCTCCATTTGGAGCTGAGCATATTCAAAAAGGTCTTAGTATCTTTCAAAACTGTTGAACAACCATCCAAAACTGGATGTAAATTTTTCTTGATGTATATGGAAAGGGGTTCTGTGGTCCATCCTTTACTAGAAACAATAGGGCGCATTGGCAGATTTCTCAAGCCCTTATGTATTTTTGACAACCCATATACTACGGGTATCGCAGGATGTTCAACAGAGAAATAATTAAAGATGGACTCAGATATCATACCAGTGATCAAAGCATCAAAAACTAAAAAAAGATACTCTATCTATAATCCCTTTGACCATATTAATGGGCATGCATTTGTATGTATTATGATCAAGTAAAATGAACATCTGTTTGATATACAATTCCTTATCTAACAGCACTATACCCCCTCCTTTATCTGCGTGTCGTATCTCAATAGAAGGTAGTTGTTTCAACTCTTGTGGTGCCTGGTGTTCATGATGGGACATGTTAAAAAACTGAGGTTTAACATTGCTAACAAACACTTCCCTTATCTGTTTATCACAGATTTCTACAAAGGTATCTATAGTAGCATTATTTGGTGGAATATATAGACTAGGCTTTTTAAACAAGCACTGGGAAGTCATATCTTTCTCAAACATAGCTTTCAAAGTTAAAGTTCTGCCAAACAGTCTCAGATCTTTCAGTACTTCAACTAGATCTGCTTTCTGAGTTTGAACAAAGCTCAGTCCTTTATTAAGCAATGACAATTGTGTATCAGTAAGTGTATATGATGAGATATTAAAGACTAAACCTGTTTGAGTCTCTTGCCGTTCTTGTAGTGCTCATCTGTGCATTCTCTTCATTTTCCCATTCCTGGTGTGACTTCTCAAGCAACCACTTATCGGTAGTGGATTGTGGAGTACAAAACGCTTCATATTGTTCGCCACTAATGTACTTCCATCACTGGTAGCCTTTGGCACTGGTTGTAACAGTTTTGGTTCCTTTTATCTAACCACCTGACCATCTAGTGGTTGCAAATTTGTAATGCTGTGGTCTTCACCTCTAGATTGGCTTACAATGATGTTGTTAATCATTCTAGCATCTGCAGTCTGTTCCTCTCAGCTATTGCTTCAGGTTGAATGGATAAGGTCAAGCTCACTCGACCAATCACCTGAGCTGCTTCTGCAATACTGCAGCTGTAGATCCTCTGGCAGTTTCACATTGCAGAGAATTAACATTAGATCTCTCCCTGTCCCAGGAAAAAACATTCCCGGCTTTAAAGTCATTTAAGTCCCACTGGAGCTTGCTTGTCTTAGTGGCTAAAAGCCTTTTTTCATACATCTGGATACTGTCATGTAGCACATCCATCTTGTCACCCAATACATCAGATGCATATGTGTCATACAACTCATTCTGCAGCTTATTAATGTCATTCAGCAAATCATGCTCTTGTGGTAGAAAAAAGTCTATTAATAGCTGCATGTACTTAGCACTACATTCAAGATTTAATAACTGCCATTTTCTTAATAACTCTCGATAAGTTTGACCATATGTCAGCATGGTGAGCACTCTTAACCCTTTAGGTGCAACACCATGCTTGAGTGAAGCTTCAAGATGAAAGCGCTGCCACTGCAGGCACTTAAATTTATAAAGTTTATTTTCCAAGTCTTTATATTTGGCCAAAAAGTCGCTGTAACTCACATCAACCTCAGCAGCATTGTCCATTGCAGATAGATCAGTTGTCAGCAGCGGATTGCTGTTAGAGCCCAATAGAGTGTTAAAATGATCAAAAGAATATTTTTGCATTCCTGCAGCTGCCTTCTGTAAAGAATCAGAAGATATTCCATTCTGGGCTATTTCAACCATTCCTTCTGCCATGTTCGCTTTGGAAGAATAACAAGTAAAAATATTTTTAAATAAAACTCCCAAACCGATAAAACAACCAGTGAAAAAAAAACAAGATGTACTAAGAAAAAACAATATCACTGGTTGTAACAAGGCTAAAAACAAAAACATTTAATGGAGTAAGCGCTTTTACGGATACACCGCTTCTTCAGACTACAAGCAAACAAACAGCATCACATTTAAATACGAAAACAATCAAACTAATTAGTTTTTGATCTTTTGATCACTGGTATGATATGTGAGTCCATCTTTAATGATTTCTCTGTTGAACATCCTGTGATACCCATAGTATATGGGTTACCAAAAATACATAAGGGCTTGAGAAATTCGCCAATGCTCCCTATTGTTTCTAGTAAAGGATTGGCCACAGAACCCCTTTCCATATACATCGAGAAAAATTTACATCCAATTTTGGATAGTTGTTCAACAGTTTTGAAAGATGCTAAGACCTTTTTGAATATGCTCAGCTCCAAATGGAGAGACGTTGAGCATGGCTGCTATTTTGTGACTAGAAATTGAGTCGTTGTTTACTGTCATTCCCAATGAATGGGGTATTGAGAAGGTGAGAGAGTTGCTTTGTGATAAGGGGATGGAGAATAATAAAGTGCAGTTGATTTGTACATTGCTTGACATTGTATTCTATAATAATGTTTTTGTTTTTTGGGGCACATGTTATTTACAGAAGTATGGTGTGGCTATGGGCGCTGTGTGTGCCAATAGCTACACCAACTTTTCTTTGGTTAAATGGGAACATGAGCATATGCTTTCTAGTGAATTGTTCAGTGGATCCATTGCCTGGTGCATAAGATTTGTGGACGATATTTTTTTGTCATGGCAGGCTTCTGAACAAGCTCTTACTAATTTCATTGTATATCTGAATGGGACTATGGGTTTTCTGTAGTTTACACACAAATATTCTCCTAATGAAATAGATTTTCTTGATGTTAAAGCCAGCAAGCATCGGTTAGATTCTATCAGGACTAGTTTATATAGGAAGCCAGTGAAGAAGAACAATCTGTTGCACAACAATAGTTTGCATCTGAAACACACTAAACAGAATATTATACCAGGACAAGCTTTTAGGATGATGCGTCTACATAATGATGACAACCAGTTGCAACTTGCTTTGAATCAACTTAAATCAGAATTAATTGATAGAGGATATAAAGGATATAACATTGATAAATGTATACTTGAGGCCTGGAGAACCAGGTATGATAGATATAAACCTTATTATAATGAGAATATTGTTCCCTTACAGATGGAAGTTAGTAGGAATGATGTTGGACGTAGCACTAATAATGTGCTACAGATGCCTTTAACCTTTGATAGTGACATTAATATGGTATGTGAAGTTATTAATAAGAACTGGGGCATTTTGTCTACAGTTGAAGGGCTTAAAGGGATGATAGGTCAAAAACCTACCTTTACCTTTCGCAATAATACATCCATGAAAAGCCATTTGTGTTATAGAACTGCTGATTTTACTAAGTTCCCTAGGTCAGAGAGAATAGGTACTTATGCATGCAGAAACTGTATGGCATGCAGACATATACACATAGAAGGACCTTTTACACATCCCAGTTTAGGCTTTAACATTGACCCCAATATCTATGCTGACTGTAGGACCTGTAATGTTATTTATTTTAGCTATTGTGTTAAATGTTTTTCTTTCTATGTAGGTAAAATGAATCATTGCCTTAAGGACAGGATACTAGAACATTTTAGGGACATCAGAAATATGAAAGAAAACAGTGCACTAGCTATGCACAACATGAAGGAAGGCATGGACCACACATTTAAGTTTTTAGTACTTCCGATTGTAGTTACTAAAAAGAGAGGGGGAGATTTTAAAAATACTACTGAATTAGTTGAAGAAGAATGGATTTTGTGATTCCATGCTGACAAGCCTCCGGGCTGGAGCAGCATGGTTTCACTTAAACCCTTTCTCAAGGCAAAGCTACTGAAGCATTGATTTTATTGTTTTAAGAGTTGCTATACAGTGTTCCTTTAAGTAAGCTATGTTTTAATTGTATGATGTCATAATTAGTTTGATTGCTTTAGTATTTAAATGTGATGCTGTTTGTTTGATTGTAGTCTGAAGAAGCGGTGTATCCGTGAAAGCTCTTACTCCATTAAATGCTTTTGTTTTTAGCCTTGTTACAACCAGTGTTGTTGTTTTTTCTTAATTCGCTGGGCATTACTTGTACATTAACACCCTGCTGGATAACACTCGTTCTCCAATCAGAGTGCTGATGTGCAGTTTGCCCATTCTCTAATAAATAATAAACCACATTCAGCACATAACAATGACCATAGAAACTGACATTACATACAGGGAAACATTGTTTGCATCTCTCACATCTAGTAGTCCCTGTCCTGCAGGGTTTTATATGTGAGTTGCCAGTATGTAACCTATTTTTCATGTTTTGCCCTATCTTATTCACAAACTTAGGAACGTTCCCTACCAATCCATAAATTTCAGAATCACTTTTCAAAATGCTCCAGTTGTTGAGAATAACATTTTTAACATCTAATGTGTTTTTATTGTAGGGTAAAATACACGCCTTCTTAAATCCATCAGTGGTAGTGACAGGGACTACTAAATGTGTTAGATGCAACAATGTTTTGCTATATTAGAGGAACCATCAGTACCATTTAGTAACAAGTGTCAAACCAGGATACATTTTATGAGAGGTAACTGTCAAACCAAGAATGTTATATACTTCGCTCAATGCACCTGTTGTCCAGGATTTTATGTGGGTAAAACTGGTCGACGTTTAAAGGACAGGATATATGACCAACTATATGCTATCAAAAAAGGTGATGTCAATAACGCCTTATATAGACATATTAGAGATAGCCCTGGATGTGAAACATTTAAGTTTGCCTTATTGGAAGTATTATTCCCCAATCAAAGGGGTGGAAATCTGAAGGCATTATTAAGCGAAGAGGAGGTGAGATGGCAAATATTGTTAAATGCTACTGCCATGCCAGGAATTAATGATAATATACCAGTCAAATCAATTCTAGAAGTTAGGATGTAGAATACATCAGTTGGGAGGTGTTTTAACTTATTATAATTATTTTTTATAATTATTTTTTACAATTCTTTATATTTTTTTCACAATTTTTCTAACATTCACCAAGGGGAAGTGAAGTCATAATGAGATATGTCTGTATTTGAATATTCAATTGCTATTGGTTGTAACAGTATATTTAAATGTTTTTACTCATATTGTCAGTGTTCTGAAGAAGTCTAGTATATAGATGAAAGAGCTTAACCTTTATTAATTTTCATATTAAATCTGTTTTTACATTATTCGGGACTACACAGCGTTATTCGTGATTTCCACTGTGGTATCTTTGTGTTTCTTTAGTGAAGTTGTTACTACGTGGTTTCGTTTGTTCAACAGTTGTTCTTTAAAAACTTCTCTGAAAATAGTTAATTGATTAATTATTTAATTGATGTTTCTATAAAATATACTGCTGAATGTCATGAATTTATTCCTGTGAAGGCTTGTGTAGCCGAGGTACCAGAAGACATTAAATCATTGCAGTTTTCTGCTCCAGAGTGTGGTTGTTTTTCTTGAATTTCTTATAGGTTTTGGATACATCCCACTTAGTCTCACTTCCCAGTTCCATTTATACTAACAATTGATGATAACTTAATTTTACTTACATGTTCAATAGGGTATCAAAAAAAAAAAATCTAATGGCAAAAAAATAGGGATACTACAGAAAAAAAAAAAAAAAAAACTAACTGATTCATCCAGGACACTCATGACCTCTACACTCCTGCTCCTCAGTACTGCTTAACCTTCAAGCTTCCATCCAAAATAAATTACACCGGTGCTACAATAAAACAGCATAATTTGCCACTAACTCATTAAACAAAACCCATCACTGCTAACCCTAAGGCTACAGTTGCCACCCATCCCATTGTCAGCGGGACACTCATGGGTTGAGCCCTCTCATCCCGCTTCCCGCATTCACCAAGAGTGGGACTTTAAAAGTCCCATTTCCCCGATCGTGAATTCAATTGTTGTGGAAAAACTGAAAATACTTCCGGTTTTTCCACGGCAATGCGGCTACGTCACCACCTAGACCTGCAGTTAGAGGGATTCCCTGCTAAGTCCGGGTGGTGTAATGCGACAGCAATTGGCTGCAGGGACTGGAGGGGGTGGGGATTTACTATGTGGAGCCCAATAAAGGTCACAGCTGTAGAGCACTAAGCTCTACAGCTGCAAATGAAAAAGATCTGCAAATTCTATTTCGCCAGCCAGCCAGCCAGCCAGCAAGGGAGGGAGCCTGCTAGCTAGCAAGGGAGCCTGCCAGCCAGCCCAGCCACATGAGCCATTCCAACAGGAAGGAAGCAAGCTAGCCCAGCAAAAACTGTGATAATGGTAAGTACATAATAACATTTTGTGGCTTTAGTTATTTAAAATGGGAATATTGTGCTTTATTTAAGTTTTTAATGTTTGGAGGTAGATGGGGATGTAGTATGCAGTATTTAAATCTGTGCAATGGTTATTTTGAGATTTTTGAGTAGCATTTTTTAAAGGTATAAAACATGAATGTATATGTAATTGCTATTATTATTGGAGGTATGATTTGGAAGCATTACTTTTAAAAGGCTGAACTGTGTATAGAAGTTCCCCGGGATTCATGAACCTTGCGCCAGGCGCACGCATAGCGTAGGCGTTAAAATGCCAAATATGGCCACCGAGTGATTCATGTATGATCCAATCCCACGTGCACTACCGGCGTGCGCCGGATCTGCGTAGCCCCCGGCGTAGGTATGCTAAACACCCCATGTGTGATGTTGCACCATGCAAATGAAGGCATATAGCGATTCACGAAGTGGCGCAGGCGTAGCATAAGCCCACGGCAATGTAAACCAAAAAAAAAATGGTTTACATTTTCCCAAACATAACATAGGAGTAACGGAAGAGTGTCAGACCCAGGTATCACACTGGTACCATATGCCAATGGCGAAATACACAGACAATGTCAAAAGAAAACATGCACAACATGTAAATAACAACTTAAATGGCATGTCCACAGCAACTCACAGCAGAACCCTAGGACATGTTTGCGGAAGGTGCAAAACAATGAAATAATATAACAATGTTATAAAACAGCAGCGTAATACACAGCAGGTTCACAGCATAATACACCATGGTATGCATGGAATGCCACAACCACGGTGCAAGGGTTGCCAAGGACTCGCGGCAGTGTTCGGCATGGTAACTATGAATTAGTAGTCAATGCCATGCAAATGAGGCAGATAATACTGAATCGCAAATCCCCCGCCGGCATAAGGCTGTACCAAACGGCGCAGCAGTAATACACCGAGGAGTGGCTCAGAGGGAATGCATGTCATCTGCAGAGGGGTGTGCCACTGTAGCAGGAAGCACATTGGAGCACAGCAAACCTGGGCTGTTCATCACAAATCACAGCTGCAGGACTGGGGTGTGGGGTAATAGTTCAGCTGAGAGCACACAATGCGCGCAGAAGTGCATGTGTACGAGGATGTCTACGTTCCCTTAACCTAGTCATGTGACGCTCGCCCCGCAAACAACATCGGAAACAGGAAGGTGATGTTAAGAATATGAGGAAATGCGGAAGAAGTGTAATTGGAGTACTAATGAGCAATCAACACTAATCAACCCACGAAGGCCAATCGGCAGCTGACAACTCTGCAAGCAGAAACCTGCAAAACGGGATAGGGGAGGCATATGAATGCAAAGAAAGTAGGGGAGGTAGCAGATTGCAAAGATAGAAGACCTGACACAGCAGAGCAAAGCAGACAGGCAGCACAACGGCAGCAGCACACAAAACGCATGATATGCCATGTCCCAGAAAGTACACATGGCAGTGCTCTGCAGGATGCATGCCAGAAAATAGTAGGTGCAACGTGCAGAAATAGTAAGGGAAGGTCGAAAGGTAATCCATGGCAGGCAAGAGTAATGCAACACCAAAGGCAAGAGTGTTGTAGTTCCATCGGTAAAACACGGAAGATAACCCCCAGATACGGCCGTACAAACACACCCTATGACATCATCGGTGTGCACAGCACAATAGTATATAGTGTGAATGCACACAACACACAGCCGTGTATTCCCAAACGCCGCACCATAGGTGTAAACACACTGGGAACTTTTAAAATGTACATGTTGGGTGCTGCCATGGCTGTGATCCATCAGCATGTGTTAGAGACAGACGGTGTTGTTGAGGAGGGTGCCGACAACCACCGTAGGCCTCGGAGGAGAAGGAGAGTGTTCAGACCAAGGGTAACCTACCAGGGGCTACAAGACCTGGAGATAGTAGAGCGTTACAGGGTGGACAGGGACACGTTACAGCAAATAGTGGAGCTGTGCCGGCCACGCCTGAGAACAAGAAACAACAGAGGGGAACACATCCTAGTGGACACAAAGGTATGTGTAAGCTTGTGAATACTGGCCACAGGTACCTTTCAAAGGCCAACTGGAGATATAATGGGCATCTCACAGGCATCAGCATTCAGGGTACTACACCAGTTCCTGGATGCCATGTTACCACATGCCAATGAGCATATATACTTCCCCAGATCTCAGGAGGATTTGGCTAGCAATATGCGCCACTTCCACCGTGTGGCACAATACCCGGAGGTACTGGGTGCGATAGACTGTACGCACATACAAATCAAGTCACCACCTGGTGAGGAGGGTAGACACTACATAAACCACAAGGGATTCCCCTCCATCAATTGCCAGGTTGTGTGCAATGCTCAGGGCATTATCATGGATGTGTGTGCTGGCAGCCCTGGAAGCTACCACGACTCCCATATCTGGCATGCATCACAGCTGTATCAGGTATTTGCCAGGGGGGACATCCCACAAGGCCATCTTGTGGGGGATGCTGGCTATGCACTGGAGCCGTGGATGATGACTCCCATCAGAAATGCACACACACACATGCAAGAACGCCATAATGAGGCACACGCACAAACCAGAATAATCATAGAGCATGTGTTCGGGATGCTGAAATCACGGTTCCGGTGCTTGGATACATCTGGTGGAGCCTTGCAGTACTCTCCAGGCACATGTGCCCACATATTCATAGTATGTGCCATGCTACATAATATGATCCTGCGGAAGCAGCTGCTGCAGGGACATAACGGTGAAGGGCCACAAAGCCCACCACAACTGCCAAGGCCAGTCCAGGCACAGAGGGTTCCAGACCAGGAACACACTGTGCCAGCCCCAGTAGGCAGACGGAGACGTACCCAATATGCCTATGCCTTGGCAAAGAGGGAACGTATAGCACATACTCTGACAGCATAGGCCCCATGGACTGACACCTCCCTACCTGCACACACAGTGAAATGGACGGCACACAAATATGACCACCTGTAAAGTGTACTGTATGGGTGGCCTCATGTGTGACTCCAACATAGGCAGCCCCCAAACACTGTACACCCAACAGCCAGTGGAGCATGTAACGCCAACACCTGAACAGTACGCGGGTCCTACAGCATACGGCGTTGCTGTATGCCTGCCACTTTCGCCGCAAGATGTATACATATAAATATATATATATATATATATATATATGTGTGTATATATATATATATATATATATATATATATATATATATATATATATATATATGTAGATAGATATAATTATATCTATATAGAAATATATGTACACATATACATATATATACTACAGTTAAGACAGGGAATTAGAGGGATATAAGGTGACTGAGATGTAACCCGCGATATCTGTACATAGTATACATAGTGAAACGACAACCTGAACATCCGGGAGGTTCAACATAAGAGGATACCGCCAACCATGGAATGGGTAACATACCGATATGCATAACCGCGAGGCGGAAAGATCGCCAGATCACAGTACTGTAACAGTACATGCGCGTGTAATAGTATGATGATATGAAGGGAGAGGTAAACACCGCCGCCGGTGTTGTGGTCCACATAGGTACTGTGTGCAACCGTCCCTGTGAGTGCCGTAGTATGTGTACGTGTGCGGTGAGGGTGCCGTGTGCGTCGCTGTGTGAGTGTAATGTGTGTGTGGCTGCAACATGTGTATGTTGGTGCCACGTTAGAGGCAGAGCGGAATATTAGGTGTAGGCATACGGTAAACTAGCCTCAGGCATATTTACACTACTAGTCCCAAAGTAGTAGTGACAGCCCCACCCTGGCTAGGTGTGTCGCGACATAGAACGATACAAAGTGAATATGTCCCAGGTGGTAGCACAGGAATATACCCCATATGAAATGGAAAGGACGTATGTAATAGTCATGCCTGTATGTACGACACCGATATGTTAATAGCAATAAGATACGTCGGCAAAGTCACACAGCAATAGGTATGTACCGCGGACATTTGTATGTGCTACCCCAGTACTGACCGTGGCCACGTGTCGGCCGGTAAACACCGCTGTGTGTTCTACAAAATGTCAAACAATCAATTCCCATCTGAATATGTGGCAACCACTGGCAAACAGGCTATCCCAACAACAGGACCACAATGACTGCAAATATCTGGGACAGAATGACAAGAGATAGTTGTCACGTACACACAACCGCTGATATGCCACAGATGTTACGGAAGTATACATGCATCAAGCTCACCCGCAGGCGATACCGACACCACATGACAACAGCCCAACCTACAATCCCATAACAAAAGACAATTAACTGTCAACTCTCCAAGTAGGGACGGAGCACACAGACAACTATACTGGTTATGTAGAGATGCAAGGCCCACAAACCGTATCCGTGACGTACAACCACCGACATCCCCCACTGTACATAATAAAGGAATCCAAACCGTAACAGCAGCACAAACATACAGTCGGTCAATGACATCTGCATAACCACAACATATCGCGTGGGGGACACAATTAAAGGCGGCTGCATAATTGCATGCGTTGTAGAAATGCAAACAATAGCCTAGTTACAGTTTTGAATGCAATACTCCGTTATTATACGTCGGCAGGACAAGTACACCCACTTGTTGAAACAAATACTACACCTGTCACACACAATCCATGGGTGACATGAATGCAGACCATACTAGTTCCCATGCATAGCAGATGCAGTCACACATAACATAAGACAATACAGACCATCCCCACGAAGGTAGGGCGAATATCCAACGCCCAGGCGGAGAATCCAATTATACCCCAGTATCGACGCGTAATTACCGAATGGAGTAGATGCACAGGTGATATGCACGTAATTACTCACGTACACATAGCCGCTGATATACCACAGAAGTTACGGGGGTATACATGCAGCAAGGCCACCTGCAGATGATATTGGAACCAATTAACAACAGCCCAAGCTACACTCCCATAACAAAAGACTATTGACTGTTAACTCTCCAGGTAGGGATGGAGCACACAGACAACTATACTGTCTATGTAGAGATGCAAGGCCCACAACCTGTATCCGTCACGTACAACCACCGATATCCCCCACCGTAGATATTAAAGGAATACAAACCGTAATAGCAGCACAAACATACAGTTAGTCAATGACATCTGCATAACCACAACATCTCGCGTGGGAGACACAATTAAAGGCGGATGCATACTTGCATGCGTTGTATAAAGGAATATAACAGCCATGTTACAGTTTTGAATGCAATACTCCGTTATCATTCGTCGTCAGGACAGGGACAACCACATGTCGAACCAAATACTACACCCTACACACACAATCCACAGGTAACATTACTTCGAAATATACCTGTCGCCATGCATAGCGGTTGCAGTTACACATAACATAACACAATACAGACCATCTCCACGAAGGTAGGGCAAATAGCCAACGCCCAGGTGAGGAATCCAATTATACCCCAGTATCGACGCGTAATTTCCGAATGGAGTAGATGCACAGGTGATATGCACGTAATTACTCACTGAGGAACAACAATTGGTGGGATGATTTCACATGTTGCAGGTATCGACGGATATAAGGATGACTCTCAGGATATTCAAACCGTATGCTCATACCGAACCAGCAGTGTACAACCGAAAGTGAAAGAAAACGGAAAAACGATACACGAAATGAAACACGAAATGAAACACCGACAAGGTATGTAGAACACACGATTTGTACGGTTGTGTAATGCATGATGTGTATGATGAAGCTGTACTGTATGTGAATGATGGTTGTAATTAATTACACTTGTCCGTAATGCAGGAAGTGGTGAAAGGTAGTTATGTAGTGATATCCTGCTGAGCATACCAACGCTTACGGACACCGTGTGTACAGCAGTGGGACATCATGTACACAGCGGAGACACCACAAGGGATGCCACAGGGGGGCATTAGAGAGAACAATGCCATACCACACGCCGTTGCTGGTAGTGGATGTCCAACAAGGAAGTGCCATAGGGGATAGGACATGTATGTATACTGTCACAGCACGCATGTGTATGGGCATATACCGTTGATGTCATACGTAAGGTGCGGCCGACGTGCAAGTATGCCCTGCATTAGGGGATACTATGTGAAATATGTGTAATGTAAAGCTGTCTAGGTAGATATGACAGATATCATACACAGTATCACAGGCATATCATGCATAACACAGGTATCGCCTATTGGTATGTACAATAACAGGATACATATGGCCTGTAGGTATGGGACAGAGTAGTAGCATGATAGCAACGCGAAATGGAAGGGACACCAAGTAACCATGCCCAAAGGACCTGTAGCAGCTGCACAGGTGCACAGTGGGCAACAATGCAGTCTGGCAGGTCCATGTGTAAACACATGTGCAATGTACACAGTAGTGTCACCTCCCCATGGTAGTGTCCTGTGAACAGCAGAGGCGGGTGTCAACTGCACGTCTACACAGTACCGCTGCTGTGGTGGTACCAGGACTACGTGTCACTCAAACAGCAAGGGAGGTATCACATGAACAGTGCTACTGTGTGTCCCTGCGGGATGTGCACAGGACCTATGTTCCACAGCATGGTGTGTGTTGTGTTTGTGGAAGTAACACAGAAGCCCAGCCCATGCAGTGTGGCGTGTGTGCACATATCCAGGAGCAGTCCGTTCACACTGCCCACCGCAGATGTCATGTATGAGGAGTATATGCATCAGTAATGATGAGGACATGGGCCGTGTCAGAGCAGAAGACACCCCTGAGTATGTGGTATGCAGATGTGTACAGATGTGTTGTCCGTATGTCAGCCGCATATGTAAAACATCTGAGCCTGGTAAACATTGTGGCATGACAATGTTGTGCCATGTAAAGCTGTAGCTGTTGTTGAAGGTACACCATAAATGTGGTATTGTACCCTTGACTGTGTGTAGATGTGTGTATTTCACAGGTACAATGGCTACCTATGCACCAGCATCACACACAGTACAGATAGGTGTGGCCTTGCAGAAGGGTATCCATGCCACAGTGGAATACAGTAACCCCAGGACTGTGTGTGGCATATGTGTGTACAGCAACCATGTACAATGTGATATGTATGTACGGGACCAGTATTCGTGTGATAGTCAGTGGGTGAATGTTGTTATGCAAAGGTGATGTGCATGCATTATGTGTCATGCATCCTGATGCCATGATACTCATATGATGTATCCGCTACACTGACACTCATATGGTTGGTATCGGTATGAGCTGGTGGAGCAATAATGGCGCTTGGTATGTAGGCGTGGGATATCTAGGCATGGACAGTACTCTGTGACAGCATGTTCTGTATGTAAGCATATAGTGAACATGAGGGGCCCCATGACTGAGGACTGTGTAATGCCATATGTACCTGACATGTAGTAGGTACTATGGTATGCTCGCACCACTGTGTGTCCTGTCCATGAGCCACATAGCATAACATCCTGAGACACAGGGTATGATGTGCAGGTGGATGTGTAAGTTGCCATTACCAGAACATGGAATGGTGCTGAAGGGCAATGTGAGGACAACGTCTCACGTGTCGGCCTGCGTACCACCCCAACCGCCCATGCAATGGTATGATGGGTGGCCAGCATGTGTATGTGCCGTGCTGTGGCATACACAAGCCCAACATGGGTGCTAGGAAAGGCCTGGAGGCCATCAATGTGTGTGGGAATCACGTTCGTGAGGATGTGCCCCATTGCCATGCAGAATGGTCCAGTCATGGGTGTATGACTACAGTCCCACACGTGCAATGCATTGCCACCCGTGGGTTGTGCGAGAAATGCCGCTGTGCGGCAGTCAGGGTACACAATGTCTGACAACAGGCTAGCAGTGAATATAGTGGCCTGATACGGAGACATATACCGAACAGGTTGGTGGGACATTACAGCCAGGGACATCGGAAGGTGACATCGGGCCAGCGTCCCAGGACATATCGTGTGCATGTCAGTACCGTGTATGTGTCCACAGGGACACTACGATGTCCATGTATGGATTGCGACCCTGTAGTGAGTGAGAGGGTGTATTGTCAGTAAGTACGCCATCGCCTGGCACGTTGCCAACATTAGCTCGGTCTGCAATGCCTGGGTGACTATTGTATGTGACATCAGATGTTGATGTAGCCAAACAATACAGACATACCACCACAATGCCTGAGGCCCCACACCGCAATGTGCGGCAGTCATGTTTAGGTAGCTAGCCTTGGAGTATGTGATGATGGACCTCGAGGACCCACCATGGCTGACAAGTGATGCACCCCACACATGTGAATGTACACCAGTGTACAACAGCCTGCACATGTGGTTGTACATCATATGTGCATGGAACATGACCACCACAGTGGCGTCTGTGAACAGGTCAGTACCGCCATGTCTCTGGGTGGAATAGCATGGTTTCTGCAATTGTGTACATGCTACGGAAGTGCACTGTGGTATGTGTCATCATATGTATGTGCACTGTCCATCTGCTGGGGTGTCATGCCGTTAACAACTGCTGTCAGCAGATGGCAGTAGTACTGGTTGTAGTACACATGTTCCGTGTATGCTGCGATGGGTGTGTTTCCAGGGTGTGGCTAGCAGGGCCGTGTAGCATATGTGTTTAATCCACCAAAGAGGGGATAACCCCAGGTGTGTCACACCAGTCACATGGAGGTATTGTGCATGCTAAGGGTAGTGTAAGTATGGTATGTGTTGTGTAATGTGTCATCCAGTTGAGCGGAGTGCATGACTCAAGTATGTGTAGGTACATGGGTGTCTATTCCAGGGAAGTGTGTGTTGCTGTCAGCACATGGCAGTATTAGCTGTCTGAGGCCCAATGTACAGTATAACAACACAGATGGTATGTAACCTGTGGTGTACAATGTCGACTCTGTCGCGTGTTACAATGTGTATAGCGGTCACAAACACGGGTATCTGCACATGGAGCAGCTATGATGCATTGTGTTAGGCAACTATCCAGGATGTGTGCAAAACACTGTGTGATGTGTGAACCCCTCACCTGTGGGTGTTCCAGTCCAGGTATGTGCCTGGGAGGTACGATCCGTGTACAATCCGTACTCGCAGGTGTGCTGCGCAGAGCATGGAGGCAGGTCCCAGTCACCGCAGAGATATGTGAGTGGTGCAATAGTGTGTGTGCCTCGCTTGTGTGCAGCACAGTGGAAGATGCAAACATTGTCCCACATGACCCCATGCCGTGCCTGCCTGTTACAGCCCTGCCGGAGACAGTTATGTGAAACTGCCACAGAGGCAGTATAGCATGTGAAGATGTACATGTGTGCTTCACACCCCAGGCCGATGGCTGCAGGTCATGAGTGCCACAGCATTGTGGTCGACCAGGACTGTCATAGCGGTCAGATACCACATGCCTGTACAATAACAGTAGGAGCATAGGCAACAGTTGCAGTGACACAGTAGGTCAATGTACAGTGTCCCTGTGTCCAGACCACTGCCTACTGTACACTTGGCTAGACACACACCCAGAGGGCTCTAACATCGGTGAGCCATTGCATGTCCCAGTACACGTAGTCTGTGTATTGCCATCACAGGGCAATCACAATAACATGTTGTATGAGAGATATATTGTACCAGGTGATGTGTCATGTATGCGTATGTTGAGTTGCAGAGCTGTTCACCCATCCGCAACATCTCAGTGCATGATGCCTTGTGTAACATGATGTGTGGAACTGCAATGTGATCCACAACAGGGTCATCCGTGACTGGTGCATTGTGAATGGTGTAACCCATGGGTCTGCGGGATATACACTGGTGCTGTCGGTTGCCATGCTGGGGGCCACCAGTGGTGCCTACAGTGGTCATACAGACATACTGCATACAGTGTTCTGGCAGGAATGTCCATTGTTGTAGATGATGTGGTACTACGTGAAGGTAGGTGTGTGTTGTGAATGTTACCCAACCAGACGTGACTGTCAGGTGCAGTCATGGTTGTCGACAGCATCACACCCATCCACAGCTGTCAGCACCCTGTCCCCAGAATTGGTAACAGTAGCCCTCGTACTGTGTGACTAATGTGCAGATGGCGGAACACCTACTACTGGCTGGCTAACAGTGTCATCTAGGAAGGCTATATGATGGCTGGAATACGCTGCTCTAATGTATAATTATGGTATCACAATGAATTACATTGATTCACATATAGTAAGCCATGGCTGCTGGCATGTAAACCTTGTACAACAATGACTGTGTGACAGACCCAACCAATGTGGAGCCATGATGAACATGCACCCGTTAGAACACCAAATGAGGTACGTTGCACGTAATGATGTACAACTGACAGCTATGGGCACAGCATGGATGCAGAAGCACATCCCCCACAGGCAGTACCGCTCCATGTTGGTAGGGGGGCATTGCACGAGTACATGTGACAGTTGCTGTATTGCCACATGTACGGCATATCCATCATATAGGGGTAGCACTGGTACGTGACTGTCGGACATGCCTGTACATACGACCATGTCCCACAGGATATGTGTTACGTGTGTACAACACCTGTCGTACCTTCATCAAGCTGTGACGTGTATGGCTGCCAGTGTACCTGTGTGACATGTTGTGCAATGGGTGCAAAGGTACGCAGTAGCGCATTACATGCCCACATGTCCTGTACAGGTGCATAGCCTGAACATACACTACAAATAGGGTGTTGGATAATAGCAACCCACAAGAGGTGATGGGTATGGGTGGCAATCCACTATCACCTTTCCGGGTAAGATGTGCATGTCCATGACACATTAGCACCTGAGATGTTAACAGTACAGCTGTACAGGGCGGCATGCATATTTGATTACAAATATCCTTGCATGTTCCACCACTGGCCTGTTGACAGACAGACACCAACAGAATGTGCAGCATTGACATGTGCACATCACATCACTGCTGGCTACAGTAGAACAGGGTTACTGTGTTATGTGCACAGAACATCAGCGCCAGCCACAGTTGAACACGGTATGTGTTGAACCCCACCGTCATTGTAGCCCATGCCACAGACAGACGTGTTATGCATCTGTGTATGTATGGCTGGGAATGGCCCTGGCCTAGCAGTATAGCTGTGTCAGTGTTGCGAACAACATACTGAATGGGCTGTGTGTGTGAGGTGTGCATCATATGTGTATGGTCTGATGGATGATACCAGCAGTGCCCCCGCTATGTGAACATCCCCGTCCCCATAAATGAGTACCTAGGCTGTGCTCAACACCATGGTCACTGTGGGAGGGATGGTGCTGTGCTGTGCGGTGCACCCGCCGACATGGTGGTGACAGCAGGCACTGGATGTAGACATATGTGGTACCCATGTCAGGCCGGGGTACCATCCATGTGCACGGGATATCACCGTGCGGGCACATACAGCACTGTGTTGAACAATATCACAGCACATAGCACCTGTCAGGGGTAATGTGTATGCATGGATGTGCGAAGTCAGCATGCACCAGACACACCCCCACCAAGCAGCATGCTGCCTACCTTGCAGAAGTCCATCGTCCACACCATGGTGATGGACATGCGACATGTCCATATACCCATAGAAATGACATATGGAATGGACAGCCACCCTCCCAATACTGGTATCCCACAGGCGGGACACATCCCTGTGCCATGTATGTGATATACCCAGCCATACCATGCAACCCTGTCCAGCAAGGCTGCACATGCCATCACAGTCATACATGGTGCGATGGCCACATGGCACTTGCACTATCAACTGACCAGATCAGTAATGTGGCACTGATGCACCTTGTGGTGTCACAAGTGCTGTGTGTCAGCGTGTACAACGTGCGCGCGCACATGCTATGTATGACCATCCCTGCTAATGTCATATGATTAGACATTGTCCCATGTGTATCACATGTGCAATACAGGTGAGCCGTGGCAGGTTGTCCAACACCCGTACAGTGCTGAGTAGATGTATATGGCACAACACATGCATGTACAGGTGTCCGTGTGTATGTGTGCAGTGCCACCGCTGATGTCCATAATGGCTGCATCTGTGATGCTACGTGACATATACACAGCATCCAGGTGAACAGTAGAACTGTGCACAGATCGGGCCATGTGCTGATTGGTATGAACACAGGTGCAGTTAGGTACACATGACCACAGCAGGTTACCATCTACATGGGGTATGTACAGTGTGATGAGTTGACACAGAGATATGATATGATACCCACTGCATAATGGTGTGACAGGTGTGACAGCAACACGTCAGCTGTGTCAGTGTCATGATGTGTCTCAGAGATTACTGTGCAGATGTCGTACATGTCATAGCAATGTATGTTCAGCGGTATGCCAGTACATCAGTGTGAATGTGACCTGTCACCATCATTATGTCTTACAGATAATGCCTCGTTCACGACTGCCAGCCTTCAGCCGCCAGGAGAATGAAGCAATCATACCGTTGCTCCATGACAACTATGACCTGCTATTCAGCCATGTTCCACAGCAAGCGCAGCAGTGGGATGACCTGTGGCAGGATATGCGCAGGAGGGTGAATGACGTGGGTGGCAACAACCGCACCTACCAGCAGATACACCGACACTGCACGGACCTCATACGGCACGCGAAACAGTGTGCCACTGCAATCACCAGAGAACAAGGTGGAACAGGTGGTGGGCCACCAACCCAGCCCCCACTCACACACACGGAGGAGCTCCTGGCCAGTCTGGGGACACCCAGGGAACAGCATGCAGAAACACTAGCTGCCATCGTGGAGGTGGGTGTCTCCCAACCAATGATCCTGGAGCTGCCTGGTAAGTCAGTCTTGCATATGAGTATGATATCCACTGTAGGTGTAGGTGTCACTGTACATCATGTAAAGTAACAACACATGCCAGGTATATGGGCACACAAGCCGCATACTACAGTATGCTACGTTGTGTTTGCAGACGTGTGCATACCACATGCTATCACACAGGTACATGATGTCACATGCACAGTGCGAACTGTGGCTGTCATACAGTCATGGATAATGTTTATACTGTTGTGTTGCCCCTATACAGGTACCTCTGGCATGTCGCACAGACATGGGTCCGTCGCAGGTGAGACTGTTGTTAGTAACAGGCATGTTACAGTGTAGAGTTATTCGCCATGTGGCCAGGTATAACATGCACACCTGGGTTTTGTATACAGGTTGCACCACCAGACACACACATGCCACCCGTGTGCAGTAGATACAACCGTTATTATACACCGGCATGAAACCACAGTACCTGTCAGTGTGATATGTGCGGTCAGCTATGCATACAATGGTGGAGGTGTTCTACATTGGATGCATATGTAGTATGCATTGGAACACCATTCATGGTACGCACACAGTACCGCACAGTGAGCAGTGATCTGGGCAGCACACACGTGTCACCAATGTGACATATGCCCCTGCATTGTGTGCACACGTTGTGACACGCCACCCGACATGTCCCACGCCCGTGGTGTTCTGTCTGCAATATTGTCACACCATCACATGACCTACACCCGACATAGCAAACATCCACACTGTTGTCTGCATAGCCCTCTGGATTGTGACACCTCCGACATGTATGGGTGTATGTCACATGGGACACCACAGGAATGGGTACACGATGCCCATCACACACAATTGTCCAAGACCCAGTCACACATGGCCATGGGTGATAGCCAAGGCATGTTGCCATACAGTACGTCTGATGTGGATAGACACCGTTGCACATTGTCCACACATAGTGCGATCATAGCCGTAGTGGACCACCTGTACATTTGATGTGGTACACCAGACAACCAGAATGCCTGTCTGCAGCCACTGGAGGTGCCACCAATGTCTACCATATACGTGCTGTGGAACAGCATGACTGTGTTGCAGTCATGGCAATGCAATGCGTCCATGTTATGCATCGCACAGCAACATACATGCGTCCTGTTGCCATGCAGTGGCACAGTGCCTGTACTCCCCACTGTATAGCTATGTACACGGCTCACACTAACCACACCTGCACATACATATTTGCTAAACATGCATTCTATCTGTAGGCTGTACACACAACACTGCACTGTGAAGCCCATTATGATGCGTTGCATGTGGCGGGACACCATTATCACACATGTCCACATGTTATCGCACATGTCGGCGGATTACATGTCAAGGTAACGTCAGCCATGTGTACTGTTAACCTGTCTGTGGCCACATGGTGTATCACGGTGATGCATGCAAACTACCATGATTGTGTGTACTGCATGCCTACTGATATGACACCTGCTTGATGTAGTGTGCACCCCAGGGCAGTATGCATACTAACACTATTAATGTCTGGGCTGCATTCCCTGTGCTGTAGTGTGGGAATGCTGCATGCCATCTGCAATATCACATGCATGGTGTATCTGCGTGTGTGTGTGTCTGCGTGTGTGTGTCTGCATGTGTGTGTGTGTGTCTGCGTGTGTGTGTGTGTGTGTCTGCGTGTGTGTGTGTGTCTGCATGTGTGTCTACGTGTGTGTAATGTACCTTACAGTATGTCTTTGTATTCACAGGTGGTGTAGGTGCGTTCCCCTCCTGCAGTCCATCTGATGTTAGTGTCCCCACAGATACTAGCGGTGATGACCATATGCATGAGGTACAGGCAGGGTTGTCAGGGGCAGAAGCTGTGCCATTGATTACCATCCCACCTATGTCCCCCTCATCCCTGCACACGGTTCTGATGCCGACACATACCACATCACCGTTGCCCATAGAGGAAGGACAGTCAGCATCTGTTGGCATTGAGCAGGAATGTGTGGTGGCTACAGAAGGTGCGCCTACACACCATGTTGCCAGTGTAATGACTGGTGATGTGCCACACAGGCATGTGGCTGGTGCTGCTCGTAGGAGGACCTCTGGCAGACATGCACCTGCTGTACAGGGTGCAGCAGCTGGTATCACCAGACACATGTTCCAGACTGTAATGACGGCACAGGCACATGCAGAACGGCAGAACCAAGAAGGGCAGAGGCTGCAGAGGGCTGCAATCTGTTCCCTAAATGACAACATCCAGTCATTGGCGAATGCTCAACAGCAGACTGCTAATGTACTGGATAGGCGATTAGGTGAAATGGTTGGAATCCTCGACCGAGGCATGGCAATCCGCGAGCATGAGCTGTCTGTGCTGGAACACCTGGTAGGGGTGAGGCGTAGGACACGTGGGCGTAGGCCAGCAACACCACCTAGTGTAGGTCGACGTGTGCGTGCCACCTCTCATGACCACTCACACAGTGCCGGTAGCAGCAACAGTGCAGCTGGTGCTACACCGTCCACACCAGGACACAGCAGGCCACGTGGACGTGGCCGTGGCCGGTCCCAGTGTGGACACAGTTCCAGTGGACATGTGTCATCAGATAGTAGCCACTCTATACCTCCACCCGGTAGAGCCCGTGCGACCCCAGGCAGTCACGGGTCACGTGGCCGCAGACGGACACGGTGAGCCATACAACCTGCACTGTACAGTCTGGGGCTGCCAATTATACCCCGTGTAGGCATCACATATGGCTGAACTGTGTACACACATACCCACTCACGGCAGACACAACTGTAGGGCTCCACCACATCCACATGCATTCTGCACAGTCATGCCCAGTAAACTCACCAGCCCTTACACACACACATGATGTTATCCATTGGTGCAGCCTATGCCCTTGGCAGACATATCACCCTGTGCATATGATGAAGCCTCTGCCGCATCCCTGTCATCCACACCATCGGTGCAGGGTTATGCAAATATATTCTGATGCACAGGGTGGACAAGATAGTGAGAGGTGTATGTGATACCTGTGTATGCATAGCGTGTGATGTGTATGTTGCAGTGGTTGTGTATGAAAACTGACTGGTGCGTATGTGACGTGGGTTGTGTACTGTCAACATGCAGCAGACATACCATGTAGTGCAGGTGCAGCATGCATTGAGCTGTGTTCACGGTATGTGTGACGGTTACATGTGTAGCACCATGTTGGTTCTGATAACCTGAATCCCTCCTATGGTGTACTCGCATGTGCCTACAGGGAGCACTGTTATCGGTCCCCCACATGTAGCTGTGGATTACCCACAGGCACATCTGGCAATATCAGCATACCACATGTACCCGCAACCTGCCTGGACACCTACATAGGTTCATAGGTGCATAGGTACATACTAGGCTATCTGCCCTAGGGCATTTATAAGCCTAGCCAGAGTGTGTGTGGCTTTCACCACCCCTTAGGATGAGGATACTATACCCATTAGTTTGCTGTGCCTCTGTCCAGCAGTGACACAGAGATGATTCCCGGGGTATACCTACGATCTCCCATCCACTCATCAAGCTTTCTCTTGAACAGAGTCAGTGAGGGGCTCTGCCTCACAAGGACTGGGATTCTGTTCCATAGTGTGGGGAGTCTCTGGGTGATGAACCTGTCCCTCCAGCACGTCCTAATTATATCCGTGTTGAGGTTTGTGTCTCTTGCTCTCGTGGCTCTGGTTGATTTGGATCTTATGAGGTGGAGCATGTCCATTAATTCCGGGTTGAACATGGCCTTGTATGTCAGGCACAGATCCCCTCGGAGCAGACGGTATGCGACTGTATAGAGCCGGAGTTTCTTCAGTCGGGCAGCGTGTGACATATGTTTGAGCCCCTTCATCCTTTTGGTGGGGAACGTTTGGGGTCCTTCCAACTGCTGCAGGTGTCGGGTTAGGTACATTCCGAATGGGGCATTGTACTCAACCATTGGTCTGATAAGTGAAGAGTACAGGGGTACAATGACTTCCCCTGATCTGGATGTGAATCCCTTCATGATCAGGTGGGCAATGTAGAAAGTCTTCCTAACCACATTGGCAATGTGAGTGTCAAAAGAGAGGTTACTGACAAGTTGGGTCCCCAGGTCCCTGATAACGTCTTCCGTGTTTAATGGATTATCACCTATGTGGTAATTAGGGGTTACCTTGTTTTTCCCAAAGGGTATGACTATACCTTTCATGGCATGTAGCTTAAGGCCATGGCTCTGGCACCAGTTATCCATTTCTATGGGACCTCTGGTGGATGTCTGTGTCTGATGGGGTGCCGATTATGGTGCCCAGTTTGCAGTCATCTGCATACTTTGTCAGCCACAATCCCCATATGTTTGCCTGCACGTCAGAAAAATAAATGCCGAACAAGAGGGGGCCCAGGACTGAGCCCTGTGGGACACCGCTCGTGACCGGCTTAGAGTCTGACATGGCACCAGGAACTCTAACCCTGTGGGTTCTGTCCTTGATCCGGTTTGCAACCCATCTTGTGACATATGGGTCTACATCTATGCTGGTGAGCTTTTCTATGATTCCCGCATGGGGTATTGTGTCGAACACTTTTGCTAGGTCAAGGTAGGCTGTGTGAACTGCCTTACCCTCATTAATGGCCTTAGTGACTCTTCCGAAAAGGTCGACCAGGTTCAAGAGGCAGGCTCTGCCCTTGACAAAGCCGACTCGGGTATGATCCAGTGTATGTAGGTCCCCACTGTCTTCATTTATGAGCTCCATTATGATCCCCTCCATAGCTTTGCAGACAAGGCTCGTCAAGCTTATAGGGCGGTAATGTCCAGGGTCCGTAGAAGCACCGCCTTTGTGGAGTGGGACCACAGTTGCCGTACACCATTCTTTGGGTACATATCCTGTAGTAAGCCTAAGATTAAACAGCAGCCTTATGTGCGGGTTTAGGTCCTCATTGAGGTCATGTAGCACACAGACGGGGACACCGTCCAGTCCCATTAATGCTGTGTTTTCCACTTTAGAGAGAGCAGCTCTCACCTGGGCATCTGAGATGTTTGGGAGGCTGGACTCTGGTGGGATAGATATCTCTCCTCTTGGGGGGGAGGGAGGGGAGAAATATGCACGGAACCTGTCTGCCAGTATGTTGGCAATGTCTGTGGGTTCAGTGATCATTGTACCATTCTGGACTAATTCCGAGCATAACTGTGAGCTTCCACCCATGTTTCTACCATAGCTAAAGAAGGCCTTATGGTTGTCTTTTGTGTCTTTCCTGAGTCCTCTCCCACAGGTGGCCTTGGATGATTGTATGAGTGATCGTATTTTACTGCTAGTATTGATCAGAGATGCCTTCCCTGTTAGGGATTTTGCTCTGTCATGTAGTAGCTTTCTCCTCTTGTTGTAGAGTTTGTTTATGGCTGGGGTCCACCAGACCGTGCGCCTGCCTTTGGTGGAAAGGGTCCTGATGTTATTAGGGATTGCTTGATCCATACATTCCTGGAGGTGCTCGTAGAAGGCATTTGTAAGGGTTTCAGCAGCGTGGGTTGTGTTTTCCACTGGCTCGGAGGCCTTGAAGGGTACCACTCCAGTCTTAAGAAGTGTGAAGTTTGCTTTTGAGAAGTTCTTCACCGTTGTCTCCTTTGCTGGGGTTGGGGGCGGGATGTGGATCTCCAGTGAGATTCATTTATGGTCTGATCTCACCGATGAGGGATATACATCCTGTGTGGAGCGTGTCGTCCCCATGTGTGATGATCAGGTGTAGTATAGTTCCTCCTCTTGTGGGTATGGTGACTAGTTGTTCCATAGCAGTTGGGTGTATGAACTCCAGGAACCTTTGGGCTAGGGTGTTGGGTCTTGGGTAATGTTCCCGGTCTATGTTTGGGTAGTTGACGTCACCCAATATGATAGTGTTTGGAGAGACATTCATACTCTCCAGTGTCTTCAGGAAGGCTCTGTGGGTATCCTGAGTTTGAGAGGGTGGTCTGTAGCATGCTACAAACTGTAGGGCAGTTCTACCTATGGTTAATTGCACCTGGATGGTCTCCACTGCTACGTGCGTTGCCACTAACCTGGAGGTGTGGGTATCCTTTATGCATATGGAGACTCCCCCTCCTTTTGTGGTTCTGTCCGGATTTGGGGCCGGAACGTGTGATATGAGGTATAACCTGATAGTGCTGGGGTGCTCTCAGGAGCCTTGAACCAGGTTTCAGTCACAGCACAGACATCGATGTTCTCCATACTGAGGAGGGCTTTGAGGACATGCAACTTGGGGTTTAGACTACTGGCATTGAGCAGTATTACCTTTAGTTCTTTCCAGGTTTGTTTTTTAGGGCGGTAGGTTTATCATTTGAGCCTTGCCTGAAAAAGGCACTATAGGGGTGGCAGGAGCCTTTGCCAATATCCGGAAGCCCAGGGGTGACAGGTGCAAGCCATCCCTTGCGAAGCAGCGTGGCTTGTCAAGCATGTCATCCCAGGCAAACAGACATTGGACCCCCTTAGACTGACACCGGTAATTAAGCCAATTATTAAAGCTGATCATTTTGACTCTGTATTGTGGCATCATTCTTGGTGAGGGTAGGATACTGCTCAGGGTCAGGGTCATACCGGCCTGGGCTACATAATCTGAGAGCCCCTCTATGTCTCTTTTCATGTAGTCCAGGGAGGTATGTCTCAGGTCGTTCACACCGGCATGGACAATGACTGCGTCATACTTGTACATGCTGCGGAGTGACCTGAGTGCTTGTGTTATGTGGTGGATTCTAGCGCCCGACAGGCAGACTACTGTGATCATTTCCTTGTTCAGTCTGGTGGGTGGGACGTCAGTGTGTCTGACTATGGCGTCACCTATAACAAGTGTGTCTGGCATTGTGTGTGGCCTTAAGGGCTGTGACTGTTTAGCACAATGACTTTGAGAACTATGTGTTGCATGTCCTATGTCTTGAGGAGGCAGTTGCTTGGGTGTCTGCTTTGGAGGCCTCTGTAGTTTTAGTATATATTTGAACAGTGCCTCTGAGTATGTCTTTGTGTGTTTATGTGTTTGTTTTGCAGTTGTGATAGTTCTATGTGAAACTGGGTTTGTGGTGTGCGTGGTGTCCTTCTCCTCCTGTCTGGTCTTGCCGGTCCTGAGTTGAGAGAGCTCAGCCTCCAGTTTGGCTATATAGTTGCATCTCTCACATGTATTTGTGTTTTGTGGGGGAAGGTGTGGGTTGTCTGTGTACATGAGGCAATTGTAACATTGCCTCAGGATGCCCAGATTCACCAGCTGAACAGGAGAGGATGCTAGCAACTGACCCCTCGACATGCTAGAAAACGTGAATGCGTTTGCTGTGTAACTGAGTCAGAAGGGACCTATAGGGAAATGGGTACTCAAGGGGATTCTAGGCTAATGTAGTACTTTGTTTAGTATATATGTACTTTACCTATATAAGAATGCTTTAGGAGCAATTGCTGAGCTTTTGTGATAGAGAATAGACAGTTTAGATTGCAAGTAGAGACGTTCTAAGGGAAAACTTGAAGAGCAGAATGTACGGAGCCAGACATAGTTTAATGTTGTTTACACAGTACATGACACACATGTCCACACATATACTGCACCTGACGCCTGTGGTCGGTGCCACAGGCTACAGTGGACAGAGACATCACATACATGGCAGGACACAGTACAGGTATGGTGACATTGTGCAGGTGTCGTACACAGCGTGCTGGCCACTGACCTCAGGTGTCACCTGTCAGCTGTGGTGCATGCTGTGCAGCTGTAGGACGCTGTACCAGTACAGGAATACGGCCACAATCGCGGGGTGGACACCACTATGTTGCACACCCCATAGTGTGCAGATGGGGACACCTGCCTGTGTGGTCAGCACCCTCACAATACAATGCACCCACACACCATGTCACAGGGGGCGGACTTGCACAGGTGGCCAGTATGGCTCACACCTATGGCATCGACAGGGTTGTGCAATGCAGTACCAGTACGGGATGGTCACCCTGTGTGGTTAGTGTCCGTTCACAACAGTATATCTGCATACACCCTCACACCAGGCAGCAGACATACAAACATGTTGACACACACACATGGTGGTGACCACACATGTATACATGGAGAGACGACGTGTTGCATGTACTGCACTATCCACATCCATGCACCCCACACTGAGGTATGTACAGATCTCTACTATGGTGTACAGGGATGTGTGGCACGTGGGACATAGTCCCCCCGATATGTGGCATACATGGGCACACATTCCTGCACACATGTCGGTGCTGGGAATGCCACACCCACCATATGAGACATGTGCAGGTGTGCACCGGTATGCAGTGCATTATGCGTACCAACACTGTATCCGGCAGATGTGCCAATATATGCACTTGGGAGGTGGTAGGTGTTACAGTAGCCATGTGACATACAGTCAAAGACACCTGACCAATGGGTATGCATTATGGTAGCACTGTCATGTAACAGCGACATAGCATACTGTATGCACATGGCAGGGTAGGATGGTGTGTGACACACCTGTGAGCCACCACCTGCACACATGCATGTGGACAGGTGTTTAAACACATGATATACACACATACCGCCATACGTGCTGTTACTATGCCACCATATAACGGCCCCCATGATGGGTACGCATGTGGTAGGGAGTTGCAACTATGTTATGGACATCGGCCACTGCTCATGCATGGCTGCACCATGCACAGTACACGTGTCACATGTGTCCCCTGTTGCCATGTGTGTATGCATTGCTACATTTTGACATGTGTGTTGACATACATAGAACATGGACTGTGGTATGGTGTCACAGCTGTCACAGGCGAACAATACAAGGGTATGTGTCCCAGTCAACACTGCTACACCCTGTAGTGGGAGCATACCACAGACATGTGTCCACCTTCCATTCATGTGTGTAGCACCGCGTATGCCAGTGTTATGCATGTGGTACATCACAGGCTTCATATGTGTCCTGTGTGCAGTCCATGCACACAGCCAGACAATCACATGTATGACATATCCGGACGTTGGCTCACTCTGGTACAGCAGCAGTCATGTGTCATAGCTGTGTCAGGGCCGTGGTATGTGTGGAGCCGACCTGTCTATGTATACTGATATGGGCGGACTACATCGCACATGTGGGATCATTGTTAGTACATGTGTACTCTGCACGACTGGTGTACACCGCTATACAGACCTGTGGACATATGTCACATGCTGTTGTTGGACCGTGAGGCATACTGCTGCACCGATGACATGGTGCTGGCATGGCAGCTACAGTGTTCACTGCAGTGTGTACATGTTTGACCTGCACCCGTGACGCCTGTGATGTCATCTGTGTGTACGAGTAACTGCATGTGTGACCACCCTGTGCGTGTGGACGGGTTTACCTGACCATGACCTGCGGTGTGTACACTCCGTCTGCATGCCGGATGGCGCGTAGCACTTGCTAAGTGTGTGAGCATGCCCGGTTTGCTGTTGTGTAGGTGGACACACACGAAGTTCCACACTCTGCCCTTTCACGCTCACACTCCATGTGTATGCATGTCTGCACTTTGCAGATGCTAAGTGTGTGAGCATGCCCGGTAAGCAGTTGTGTAGATGGACACACAGTACAGTGCACACCGCGCCCGTCTGTGATTATACCCCGTGTGCATGTATGTTCCCCCTTTGCAACTGCTAGGTGTGTCAGCATGCCCGGTTTGCTGTTGTGTAGGTGGACACACACAACGTTCCACACTCTTCCCTTTCATGATTCAACCCCATGTGTATGCATGTCTGCACTCTGCAAATGCTAAGTGTGTGAGCATGCCCAGTAAGCAGTTGTGTAGATGGACACACAGTACAGTGCACACCGCCCGTCTGTGATTATACCCGTGTGCATGTATGTTCCCCCTTTGCAACTGCTAGGTGTGTCAGCATGCCCGGTTTGCTGTTGTGTAGGTGGACACACACAACGTTCCACACTCTTCCCTTTCATGATTCAACCCCATGTGTATGCATGTCTGCACTCTGCAAATGCTAAGTGTGTGAGCATGCCCAGTAAGCAGTTGTGTAGATGGACACACAGTACAGTGCACACCGCGCCCGTCTGTGATTATACCCCGTGTGCATGTATGTTCCCCCTTTGCAACCGCTAGGTGTGTCAGCATGCCCGGTTTGCTGTAGTGTAGGTGGACACACACGATGTTCCACACTCTGCCCTTTCATGATTCAACCCCATGTGTATGCATGTCTGCACTCTGCAAATGCTAAGTGTGTGAGCATGCCCAGTAAGCAGTTGTGTAGATGGACACACAGTACAGTGCACACCGCGCCCGTCTGTGATTATACCCCGTGTGCATATATGTTCCCCCTTTGCAACCGCTAGGTGTGTCAGCATGCCCGCTTTGCTGTTGTGTAGGTGGACACACACGACGTTCCACACTCTGCCGTTTCATGATTCAACCCCATGTGTATGCATGTCTGCACTCTGCAAATGCTAAGTGTGTGAGCATGCCCAGTAAGCAGTTGTGTATATGGACACACAGTACAGTGCACACTGCGCCCGTCTGTGATTATACCCCGTGTGCATGTATGTTCCCCCTTTGCAACCGCCAAGTGTGTGAGCATGCCCGGTTTGCTGTTGTGTAGGTGGACACACATGACGTTCCACACTCTGCCCTTTCATGATTCAACCCCTTGTTTATGCATGTCTGCACTCTGCAAATGCTAAGTGTGTGAGCATGCCCAGTAAGCAGTTGTGTAGATGGACACACAGTACAGTGCACACTGTGCCCTTCTGTGAGTATACCCCGTGTGCATGTATGTTTCCCCTTTGCGACCGCTAGCTGTGTGGGCATGCCCAGTATGCCATGCGTGGAGACAAAGTACAGTTGGCACCGACGTCTGATACTAGGCGTGTAGCCATAGCCAATGACATCCTGCATAGCCATGGTGGCCGTCCAGGCGAGTTATATGTAGTTGCTATGCCACAATGGCTGCCTACATCATGCACACCGGTTGCTCTCTCATAGGGTGTACTGTCTGTGGTGCATCCCGTATCCATGTCATGATGTTGTGCTCCATAGTTAGTTAGTATTCCCGAGGGCAGCACTGCCGTGTTACTGTACGCCCACCTTGGGATAGTAACATGCTGTGTGACTGCGCACTCTGTCTTCATTCCCTATCGGCTGCCTTGCCTCTGCAGATGATATCACCCACCTAGGAGTATGCCTCTTGACAGTGCTGTGCTCAGTAATCTCGGTAGCACGTTCTGTAAATGCATCATGCTGTAGTGTGTTCATGTAAGTAGGCATAGGTTCAACTCCCGACCCTTCCCCGTGTGTGTGTGTGTGTGTGTGTGTGTGTGTGTGTGTGTGTGTGTGTGTGTTTCCAGCTGCCTCTGGAGATAGTAATGCTTTTAGACGCTTCACAACACATACCTTGGCTATCAGCATCTATTCCTTTACGGATGATGTCACCCACCTAGAAGTATGCCTCTGACAGTGCTGTGCTCAGTAATCTCGGTAGCGCGTTCTGTAAATGCATCATGCTATAGTGTGTTCATGTAGGTAGGCGTAGGTTCAACTCCCGGCCTTTCCCCGTGTGTGTGTGTGTGTGTGTTTCCAGCTGCCTCTGGAGATAGTAATGCTTTTAGACGCTTCACAACACATACCTTGGCAATCAGCATCTATTCCTTTACGGATGATGTCACCCGCCTAGAAGTATGCCTCTGACAGTGCTGTGCTCAGTAATCTCAGTAGCGTGTTCTGTAAATGCATCATGCTGTAGTGTGTTCATGTAGGTAGGCGTAGGTTCAACTCCTGGCCCTTCCCCGTGTGTGTGTGTGTGTTTCCAGCTGCCTCTGGAGATAGTAATGCTTTTAGACGCTTCACAACACATACCTTGGCTATCAGTGTCTATTCCTTTACGGATGATGTCACCCACCTAGAAGTATGCCTCTGACAGTGCTGTGCTCAGTAATCTCGGTAGCGCATTCTGTAAATGCATCATGCTGTAGTGTGTTCATGTAGGTAGGCGTAGGTTCAACTCCCGGCCCTTCCCCGTGTGTGTGTGTTTCCAGCTGCCTCTGGAGATAGTAATGCTTTTAGATGTTTCACAACACATACCTTGGCTATCAGCGTCTATTCCTTTGCGGATGATGTCACCCGCCTAGAAGTATGCCTCTGACAGTGCTGTGCTCAGTAATCTCGGTAGCGCATTCTGTAAATGCATCATGCTATAGTGTGTTCATGTAGGTAGGCGTAGGTTCAACTCCCGGCCCTTCCCTGTGTGTGTGTGTGTTTCCAGCTGTTTCTTGAGATAGTAATGCTTTTAGACACTTCACAACACATACCTTGGCTATCAGCATCTATTCCTTTACGGATGATGTCACCCGCCTAGAAGTATGCCTCTGACAGTGCTGTGGTCAGTAATCTCGGTAGCACGTTCTGTAAATGCATCATGCTGTAGTGTGTTCATGTAGGTAGGCGTAGGTTCAACTCCTGGCCCTTCCCCGTGTGTGTGTGTGTGTTTCCAGCTGCCTCTGGAGATAGTAATGCTTTTAGACGCTTCACAACACATACCTTGGCTATCAGTGTCTATTCCTTTACGGATGATGTCACCCACCTAGAAGTATGCCTCTGACAGTGCTGTGCTCAGTAATCTCAGTAGCGCATTCTGTAAATGCATCATGCTGTAGTGTGTTCATGTAGGTAGGCGTAGGTTCAACTCCCGGCCCTTCCCCGTGTGTGTGTTTCCAGCTGCCTCTGGAGATAGTAATGCTTTTAGACACTTCACAACACATACCTTGGCTATCAGTGTCTATTCCTTTGCGGATGATGTCACCTGCCTAGAAGTATGCCTCTGACAGTGCTGTGCTCAGTAATCTCGGTAGCGCATTCTGTAAATGCATCATGCTGTAGTGTGTTCATGTAGGTAGGCCTAGGTTCAACTCCCAGCCCTTCCCTGTGTGTGTGTGTGTGTTTCCAGCTGTTTCTGGAGATAGTAATGCTTTTAGACACTTCACAACACATACCTTGGCTATCAGTGTCTATTCCTTTACGGATGATGTCACCCGCCTAGAAGTATGCCTCTGACAGTGCTGTGCTCAGTCATCTCGGTAGTGCGTTCTGTAAATGCATCATGCTGTAGTGTGTTCATGTAGGTAGGCGTAGGTTCAACTCCCGGCCCTTCCCCGTGTGTGTGGTGTGTGTGTGTGTATGTGTTTCCGGCTGCCTCTGGAGATAGTAATGCTTTTAGACGCTTCACAACACATACCTTGGCTACCAGCGTCTATTCCTTTGCGGATGATGTCACCCATCTTGAAGTATGCCTCTGACAGTGCTGTGCTCAGTAATCTCGGTAACATGTTCTGTAAATGCATCATGATGTAGTGTGTTCATGTAGGTAGGCGTAGGTTCAACTCCCGGCCCTTCCCCGTGTGTGTGGTGTGTGTGTGTGTGTGTGTGTGTGTGTGTATGTGTGTGTATGTGTTTCTGGCTGCCTCTGGAGATAGTAATGCTTTTAGACGCTTCACAACACATACCTTGGCTACCAGCGTCTATTCCTTTGCGGATGATGTCACCCATCTTGAAGTATGCCTCTGACAGTGCTGTGCTCAGTAATCTCGGTAACATGTTCTGTAAATGCATCATGCTGTAGTGTGTTCATGTAGGTAGGCGTAGGTTCAACTCCCGGCCCTTCCCCGTGTGTGTGTGTGGTGTGTGTGTTTCCAGCTGCTTCTGGAGATAGTAATGCTTTTAGACGCTTCACAACACATACATTTGCTATCGGCATCTATTCCTTTACGGATGATGTTACCCACCTAGAAGTATGCCTTTGACAGTGCTGTGCTCAGTAATCTCGGTAGCGCGTTCTGTAAATGCATCATGCTGTAGTGTGTTCATGTAGGTAGGCGTAGGTTCAACTCCCGGCCCTTCCCCGTGTGTGGTGTGTGTGTGTCTGTGTGTGTTTCCAGCTGCCTCTGGAGATAGTAATGCTTTTAGACGCTTCACAACACATACCTTTGCTGTCAGTGTCTATTCCTTTGCGGATGATGCCACCCACCTAGAAGTATGCCTCTGACAGTGCTGTGCTCAGTAATCTCAGTAGCGCATTCTGTAAATGCATCATGCTATAGTGTGTTCATGTAGGTAGGCGTAGGTTCAACTCCCGGCCCTTCCCTGTGTGTTTCCAGCTGTTTCTGGAGATAGTAATGCTTTTAGACACTTCACAACACATACCTTGGCTATCAGCGTCTATTCCTTTACGGATGATGTCACCCGCCTAGAAGTATGCCTCTGACAGTGCTGTGCTCAGTAATCTCGGTAGTGCGTTCTGTAAATGCATCATGCTGTAGTGTGTTCATGTAGGTAGGCGTAGGTTCAACTCCCGGCCCTTCCCCGTGTGTGTGTGTGTGTGTGTGTGTTTCCGGCTGCCTCTGGAGATAGTAATGCTTTTAGACGCTTCACAACACATACCTTGGCTACCAGCGTCTATTCCTTTGCGGATGATGTCACCCACCTTGAAGTATGCCTCTGACAGTGCTGTGCTCAGTAATCTCGGTAACATGTTCTGTAAATGCATCATGCTGTAGTGTGTTCATGTAGGTAGGCGTAGGTTCAACTCCCGGCCCTTCCCCGTGTGTGTGTGTGTGTGGTGTGTGTGTTTCCAGCTGCTTCTGGAGATAGTAATGCTTTTAGATGCTTCACAACACATACCTTGGCTATCAGCGTTTATTCCTTTACGGATGATGTCACCCGCCTAGAAGTATGCCTCTGACAGTGCTGTGCTCAGTAATCTCTGTAGCGCGTTCTGTAAATGCATCATGCTGTAGTGTGTTCATGTAGGTAGGCGTAGGTTCAACTCCCGGCCCTTCCCCGTGTGTGTGTGTGGTGTGTGTGTTTCCAGCTGCCTCTGGAGATAGTAATGCTTTTAGACACTTCACAACACATACCTTGGCTATCAGCGTCTATTCCTTTACGGATGATGTTACCCGCCTAGAAGTATGCCTCTGACAGTGCTGTGCTCAGTAATCTCGGTAGCGCGTTCTGTAAATGCATCATGCTGTAGTGTGTTAATGTAGGTAGGCGTAGGTTCAACTCCCGGCCCTTCCCCGTGTGTGGTGTGTGTGTGTCTGTGTGTGTTTCCAGCTGCCTCTGGAGATATTAATGCTTTTAGATGCTTCACAACACATACCTTGGCTATCAGCATCTGTTCCTTTGTGGATGATGTCACCGACCTAGAAGTATGCCTCTGACAGTGCTGTGCTCAGTAATCTCGGCAGCGCATTCTGTAAATGCATCATGCTGTAGTGTGTTCATGTAGGTAGGCGTAGGTTCAACTCCCGGCCCTTCCCCATGTGTGTGTGGTGTGTGTGTTTCCAGCTGCCTCTGGAGATAGTAATGCTTTTAGACGCTTCACAACACATACATTTGCTATCGGCGTCTATTCCTTTGCGGATGATGTCACCCACCTAGACGTATGCCTCTGACAGTGCTGTGTTCAGTGCTCCGAGTAGCGCGTTCCGTACCTGTGTCATACTGTCGTGCGGTTGGGTAGGTAGGGGTAAGGTCAATTCCCATGCCTGCCAGCTGTGTGTGTGTGTGTGTGTGTGTGTGTGTGTGTGTGTGTCTATGCTCCCAGCCGCATGGGTTCATAGGTATGGTTTTAGATGCTCTGCAGCACACATATATCCTGCTGACATCTCTGTGTTTGCGGATGTTGAGACGCAGCTAGTGGACTGCCTGTGTGCCTGCTGTGGTTAGCGACCTCCGTAGCGTGTTCTCCACGTGCGTCCTGCTGTGGTGTGATAGGGTAGTGATGTGTAGGTTCCACTACCGGCCTTGCCACATGTGTCTGTCTGTATCTCTCTTGATGTATATATACATACATATGTTATGCCCATAGCGCTGCTCTTGCATGGACAGCTGTCTGTCCCATGTATCGCATATTTGCATGGCTGACACATAGAAATGTGGTACGATGCATAGCCAAACATTTTCCATGCAACGTCCGTGTTCCAGGAGGTGTTGCACGCCCTAGAGACATCTGCTGTATATCTTGGCAGACAGCTATCCTTGCTGTACTGTCACTGTACTCGTACATGCCATAGACCTTGTGTATCATTGCCTGTTTATGGTGTGTGTATGTCTATCTGAGCTGTGTGCATGGTCGTGTGTATGTCCCACTATAATCGTCTGTGCAGGTGTCGCCACTATGGGTAATCCATGTAGACAGCTGTTTCATGTGCATTTCAGCACATACCTGCGGACAGTACTACCCCTCCTACAGCATCGTCTTGCGGTGGATATTAGTGTTTCCACACACATGTATCTGTGTCTGTTCATAACACTCCACCTCAGGGAGCGTATATCTGGACACGGCCTTATGTGATAGTGGGACACTCGGGGCCAGTCATGTCATGTTGCTCTTAGAAACATTGATAGTGGGCACAGTGATATGTTATGCATGCGTATGGCATTTCTGTCTGATTTGGTGTCTTCCTCGCATGTTTGTCGTTGTTTCCTGTTGTCAGTTATCATGAGGGCGCCGGACTGTTACTGTTACGTGGAACACAGTGAACATATGAGGCAGACTTCTACACAGTCTGCGTACATCTGTGCAGTTGCAGGGTATGTGTCTAATACAACATACCTACTGTCTGCCTACAATACACACACAGTGTGTGGCGGCATGACAGACCACATGACATTACTTTGTATTTGCACGGCACACCCACGCAGACAGTTATATTCCTCACACAGGTCTACATCTGCTTATCCACACTACTTGTTCTTTCCTGTACCATATGTGTGCGTCGTATTTGCGCTTCCCGTCAGTGGCGGGGCTCACGTACGACTATGGGGGCCTGGGAATTGTTATGTTGACACTTCATGGCACCCTGGGGGACACTTCACCTTTGTGTCTGATTACCTTCCACATTGACCTTCGCGGGGCATACATTGTCATTCACAATTACCGGGGTAGGACATATACATGTTTGCACATTTGTCCTGCTGTATTTCTTCCCACCTTTCCGCCTAGTATCACCGGTTCAGTACATGTATTCTGGACAGGTAGCTCCTTCATACCCTGACCTGTTGTCATTATGTGTACACGCCCTGACGTTCAGCCATTGCCCTTGTTACGTTTCGCATAGTGCTGTGCCTTCCTAGCTGATTGCTGCCTAGGCATTCCGGACTGTGCGGTGGGTGATAGGGGGCGCTATTTCCATTGCATGATTAGTGACACTCATAACATCCATATTCATGGCTACGCCAGCATACCTCTCCAGTGTACCTCGTTATGAGGGATGTACCTCATCTGGGGTCTTAAAAGGGTCATGCTCCTCGAAATTCCTCAAAGTTCCACATTGAAAGGGGCTGTTACACATTCAGTGTTAGGAATGTTTTAGGTGAAATCCATGGTCAATTGACATTAATCATATTAATTCATTAAAGGATCTTCTTTATAAGTGAAGACAGCATATTTTAACCATCCTATGACCTTCCTAGTTGAAGTTGTTAGTAAGCCATTAGTATGTGTTCCACATTTTGCCCATTTGTTCCACATTATGAAGGCGAATGTTCCTCATTTTGGTGATGGAAGGTTGAGAGCTATGTACGCCAGTATTCGCACAACGGTCTGACTTTGTATGGGGTATTTCTAATGTAGTCCCTATCTGTATTTCCTGTGCTATGCCTTACTGCAGCTGTGTTATTCCGACAGATTTCCAGTTAAGGGTGCCATCTTGGTCGTACGCATGTCCATCCATGGGAATCGCCTACAGGACACTGATATAGGGCTGTACATATTTCACACCTGCTTTCCGCATTATCCGGTGGATGCTTTGCACCATTAGTGGGGATTAAGGCATGTGCTATACCCACATCCCTCCCACGGGGCGGGCCTACGGATTCTCTGCCAAACAACACCTAGGCCCATTTCTGCATACCCAGGTTCCCATGCCTGCAACCCTCGACAGTACACATTACACATGGTTAATGTGTGCGGTACTGGGATGTGGACGCACTTCTATGGACTCGCCACTCTGGGGATATCTGTTCATATGTCCTGCATTTCATGGACACATGTGTCATCAACCTTGAACCCGCTTTTAGTGCATGTATAGCTGTTCCGTAGTTGCGGGTGTTACTTCCTTTGCGTCAATCGCAGCAGGTGTTGTGAATGGAGCAATTTTTGGAGTCCTACAATGGACACCAGTGTGCATGTGTAAAGTGTAGAACTTGCTGGACTGTCACCATCTGGCCAGTGGTTTTGACTGCTGCTGTATGTTCCCCGTTCGCGGATGTCTGTTTGACTACCCATATTATCTATTACTTGGCATATTTATATCCATGTGTCATATATACGGGACGTAGGTCTGTTGTGTGTACATATATACATGTGAACCCCTCGTTTCATACCTTGCTTTGTTACTGTCTGTGGATTACCTGTGTACACACATCTATAACCATACCATACCTTTCCACTGTACAGGTTCTGGCAGAGTGTACGGCTGGTTGGCCCTTTATCTTAGGTGTGTGTTACATTGACCTGTGTCTATCTGGCAATTTGCTGGCATTTCATGTGAGACTTACTTGATTCTATAGAGACTTGATTCTATAATTATGACGTGCTTCCACTGACTATATTTTTCTTTGTCTTCTGGAATCTTTATGTAACCAGTCCTTTTTGGACACTTTCTATTGTTGTTCATTTTTGTTTACATATATGACTACTTTGGTATGTTGTGCTATTATTGTGTATGGAGCATTTCTCCCCGGGCCTCTACTGACACTGGACATATATCCAGCTAGCCTAGCCCGGTCAACAAATGTAAACCAACATAAAACTTACATAAACGTACAGTGGCACCTTCTGACAAGTAGGTTGGGTTACAGATGCGTACCCTTCATCAATCCCTGTTACTAACACACCCATTATTCTATCTGCAGTCTATGTTTGTCTTATCACATATCATGTGTTTCTCACTATTTGCACCAGTACTTTGCATGGCATTGTCCGGTTCCATACTTTCAGAGGCTGACAGTTTTGACACATGTATAACTGACGTGGAGGACACAGCATTAACTTACCCTGCTGTGAGCGGATCACACACGCACAGGCGCACTTGCATTTCCTAATTGTGGGTTACGCACAGGCGCACATGCATATCCATATTCTGGGTTACATATGTTTACTGAGTCTGTGTGGTTACATGGCCTGTATTAGTTGTGACTGTTCCAGTAACATATCTCTGATCCAGTTAATGGACGTGTGCGGAACACACTTTCACCTTTACACATGTAACTGTCTTTGCGGCACAGACGCATTACTTACACGTTCACATTTATATGTTCTATAGTCGTAATTCAAATGGGACTGCATTCACGTTGGCCGGTTGCTGTGACCACTACACGTTTGCTGTTCTGTCTCATTTATATGCATACCCATGGTACATAGCTACATTAACATATCCCCCCCGCACTCACTTACGTCACAGGCATCCATTCTCCTGCTGGGAAAAGTGCGGTACTACATGTTACACATTCCCTATTCCCTACTGCTCTTGACCCAGGATGCATATGGCGTGACCGCAGGGATATTCAGATCACAGGGCTTATAGCCCCAATGCATACAGGTCTTTGATTGTCAGGGTGTTCCTGTGGTGCTCTGGGTTTGGTCTTGTCCGCCTAGTGTACGGAACTGCCCTGACCGTGTATGAATGTCAGACGAGGCACATGGGCACGGTTTGTCCATGTCTATTATACCATAACCCCCCCATTATTCCTAACCGTGCACGCTGATTGGCCAGCGTGCCCGTTGTAGATCGGGTTATAGTAATGGCACACGGTCCGGTCGCCCGGACCTATTTCCATTAGTATACCTCGGTATTTATAACCTGTCTCACTATGTTACATGGGTTTAACATAGCGTGACAGCTTTAACTGAGCCACGGAGATGTCCGTTGCTTACTTTGGGGCAGTCTCGCTCTGCTACACACATTTAACATAGCGGGACAGGTTGTACAACACAGCAACGGGGACATCGAGCTCCCCGTTGCTGTTTTGTATTGATTTGCTATGTTGACTGTGTTTTACATAGCGAGACAGTTTCAACATTAGCAATGGACATCTCGCGCAGTACGTCAGCACCGCCGCGGATGCCAGACATCTGCGGACGGGCAGCAGACAGGCATAATGCTGTGACATTATGTCTGGGGATTAATAGTTTATTTTCCTAGATGATATGGCATAATAGCAATAACCCACGTCTGGGTGTGGGTACTGCTGTATTTACCCACGGTTGCCTTTGTTTGGTCCCTCGGGCATCGCCCTCGGGACCGCACCACGTCTACCGTGGGTATATCCAGCATTACCCACACCCAGGCGTGGGTTATTGCTATGATATTTATTCCGTTTGTACAGACACGGGTGTTTGGACAACCAACAATAGCTTCTGTTATTGGCATACAATGCTGTGGGTGGTGCCGGTTATCATACATATGCCATGTTCTGCGTTTTTACCATTCACACTTGTCTATCCTCTGTCCTCATTCATACGTGGATATTTATGTGGCACATGACTGAACTATGTATTACCTGCAGGTATGCTGTGTACAGTGCACATATGTGACGGTTGGTTACAGTGTATCTGTGTACCTACCTCTGTGATACTGGGGACTACCACACATCCTTCGCAGCATTACATGCGTATGTACATACTATTATTCGGTGGCCTGTGGAAGGTTGTCGGAGCACCGGTTACATGTGTCCCTATTTGTGCACACATCGTGTTGGTCTTTGTCCGGCCTTCGTTGCTATCATGGGTTGGACGGTGGTGTTGGTGTGTGTTTGGATTGTATTTATACTACCGATATGTCAGTGGGGGGGTGGGGTCGGCACGTGTTCCTCTTTGCAGGGGGCCCCATTATGGACATTTGTGTCCTGCATCGACACTTGACACGTGCCATATGTCCTGTGATATTGACACAGTCGTGTATGTCTTCCTGCATTACTACTTGCGTGTTACAGGCATTTTGTATCTGGTATGCATGACTATTATGTTGGATAGCTTAAGCTATTCCCATGCTATGACATAACCATTCATCCGGGCATATACGTGTTATTCTATCCTTTGCATTGGCCGTGGGTGTTTTGCCATACGGAACCACACATATCTACGAGTGATGTCCCACCTTGACATTCTGTGCATGTGGCAACCCTGCTGGGGTGACCTGCTTGGTGGATGGCTGTTCCCCCCTGTGTATTGTGTTTGACATGTCTGCATAGCTGATCATCGGTACAGTGGCTGCATATACTGCTTTGTCCAGATGTGTACAGTTATGGACACCGTGGCGTGTGAACACCTATGGGGTTTTGACAGGTCCGTAACCACACGCGGGATGTACACATTCTGCTGACACATTAACATGCAGCCATTTGGATATCAGTACCTGGGGTGGGATGTTGACATGTGGGGTACATATTTGCATGCGTGCAACTGCCTAGGACAATACTTCCTACTACATATGGGGTATACCCACTGTGTGTAGGTGTGCAACTGCGCAAGGCTTCTAGCTGGATTGGGTGGACAGTCGGACATGGGTGCGGGTTACGTGCTATGACGGGGTTGTTGTGTATTACATTTGCATACATGGGTTCTGCTTCTGGATATTCCGATTCGGCATATGCCATCCTATGTGTATGTGATGGTTACGTTGCTGTGTCTAGCACATTTTACTATACACATGTTTGTCTGTGTTTGGTATATCTGGTTTCTTTCTGGTTGTTATATGGCCACGACTGCCCAGCTGTGTACTCTCACTACCACTGTGGGACTGCTGGTGACCATGCCCATGGGGTTAGTCGTGTGTAGTTGCGGCGCGCTGACATGATGCAGTACACCTCCACTGGGTATGCCTGCTGACAGTGCATTGCATGACGGACACGGTATTACGAGTATCCTTTGTTCTGTGGACGGGAACATTTTGTACTTCGTGGATTTATGGTTGGTTCTCCATTTTGTGTGGATGGGTACTATGTTGCATAGTCTGCATACGTTTCATTATCCACGGACACTGGTTGGTGCAGTTACTATTGCAGGCGGCATGTGACAGTCAGCACTTTAGGTTGCTCCTCGCCTGCTGGCTTGGCCACGCCTACAGGTGCATCCTACTTGGGCTCCCTGGACTCGCGCACATGCCCTATGCACGTGGTTGTGGTTGCGGCGCACACTCATTACTATGTATGTGGCGCTGCTACGCCAGTTATACGCTGCATGGCCGGCGCAAGCCTTACGCCGTCCTTGCGCCGAGCTTCATGAATCTGGGGGGGGTTGTTTATTTCTGGTGGGGGGCAGTGAAATATAAATTTAGTGTGATGTATTTCTATTGTGGTAGCTTTTTCTGGGTATTATCTGTTTGCAGATAGAAAATGTTTGAGCATAGTTTGCACTTTTTTGTATGGAAATGTGTGCAATTTAATGCTGTTTTCAGGAAGTTAGGATATACTGTTTGGGTAATTTTTCCTGTTAGTTCCTGCAAGTAAATGTGTATGTGGTACAAGTCTACTTTTTGAGGGGGAATGTTAACAGTTAATGTAATGCATTTATTATTCTAGTAGGTACATGTTGCCAATTTGCCGAAGCTGTTTCAAGATTTTCATTTATACTTGTAAATGTGTGCATTTAATTTATTATGCATTTTAATAAGGTTAAAATGTACTGCTTTGCTTGTAATGTGAATATGGGTGTGCTGCTTTTGCTTGGGCCTGTTTATTGCATTGGTGTGGTGGGTAAATTACTCTTAATTGCTATGTTTTGAGGTAAAAGGAGCCCATGGAGTCTGTTGTACATTGTAGTTTATATTACTTCTCTTGCAAGAAGTATTTTTAAAAGTTAAAATATTTACGGACTTTTTCCTGTTTTTTTTTTTTTTTTTTTTTTTTTTTGTGGATGCATGCTCAGAAGTTAATGCAATGTATTTGTGATTGTGCTAAACCATGTTGTTGTTACAGGGTAGTTTGCTTTTATAAGTAGCAAACTTTGTATTTTGTGTTTTAGTGATGTCTTCAATAAATGTATGTACTGTTTTCATTATAATCTGATTACGACCAGTGCTGCTGTTGGGCATGAACATTAATAGATCATTGCGCTGTGTAAATTAGTGCCATACATTTCTTTTAACTGCTGTGGTCAAAAGCTAAATCAGGTCTATGGTATCCACTGTGCATTCTCATTCATTTTAGTGTTTTTTGGTTCAGTGAATGCAGTTAACTTTCTTTTCTTTTCTTGAGGGGTGGGGTGAGGTGGGCATGTTCGGTGGTAAAAATAATGCATTTCATTTTCTACAAGCTGTGTTAATGTTAGTTTTCAATGGCCAAAATGCCCCCTACTAACTGTTTGTAATAATTCTTTTCTGTTCCATTCCTCGGTTCTTTTGCATGCCAATGTTTTTTGAGCCAGTTCTTTCATGTGCCAATGTTTTTCAAGCCAGTTCTTTCAAGTGTCAATGTTTTTCGAGCCAGTTCTTTCGTGTGCCAATGTTTTTCAGGCCAGTTCTTTTGTGTGCCAATGTTTTTCGAGTCAGTTCTTTCGCATGCCAGTGTTTTTCAAGCCAGTTCTTTTCACATGCCAATGTTTTTCAAGGCAGTTCTTTCTCATGCCAATGTTTTCAAGCCAGTTCTTTTGTGTGCCAATGTTTTTCAAGCCAGTTCTTTCGCATGCCAATGTTTTTGAGCCAGTTCATTTGTGCTGTGCACCAGTATGTTACTGCACCCTACTAACACAGTTTTGGTAAATATGTTGCATATCAGGTAAGTACAGATTCAAGCATGAAGAGAGCAGCAGCTTCATCACAGTCAACCAGCAGCAAGAGACTGTGCAAGTGGCAGGACGTTTGGAAAACAGAATTCGACTGGATCGAGAGATGCAGTGATGTCAAAGCATTCTGCAGGTATTGCAAGAGAGAATTTTTAGTGACCTACGGTGGAAGAAATGATGTCACACGACATGAGGCAACTGAGCAACATAAGACTGCTATTCTTCAAGCTAAATCCACTCACCTGATGACAAAGTGGGCAAGGAATGCAAACTTTGAGGGACCAGAGCTTAGGATTATTGCAGCAAAAGCCTCTGAGATGTTCCATGCTGTTAAGCACAATATTTCCTATAACAGCTTGGACTGTGCAGTAAAGTTGGCCAGCCAGTTGTACAGTGACTTGGTCACTGCAAAGAAACTATCTTGTGGCAGAGCCAAGGCTGAAGCCATAGTCGAAAATGTTTTGGGACCGCACTCATTGGAATGCAACCTGCATGACCTTCAAAAACCAGGCACTTCATTTGCAATTTCATCAGATGCTTCCAACAAGGGGAACATAAAATTATTCAACAGAACATGAATACATATGAATACAAACATTACAAGATTTTCAATTATAGTATTCTGAATGTCACCATAGAACTTTTTGAATTATTTATAAAGGGCTTTAAATTCATTCCACTAAGAAAGACCAACATTTCCAGTGCCATAGTAGATCTTAAAATGTTCTTAAGAAAACAAAATTTAGATATTATGTTTGGCAATAATTCTCTCAAGTCTGTGAATCCATGCAATTCTAATTCTGAAGTTCCTTTAAAGAAAAAGAGTGTATTTAATCCCCCCTTACATCCACAATTGAAGAATTTAGAGCGTGTAATGGAGAGGGAAATTAGAAATACCATTAGTTCGCATTATGTTTTTTCAAATTTATCCAAAAATGAGCAGGAACTTTTATTTGACCTGAAGGGTAATAGAAACATAAGAATCATGCAACCTGACAAGGGAGGTGGGGCAGTTGTGATGGACTTTATTCTCTATGAATCTAAGATGAAACAGTGTTTAAACAATGCTTCCAACTATTCAAAAGCGTCCCTAAATGAAATTAATATTTCTAAAAGTAAAATTAACATTTTATTGAATGACTTATTACTTGTAGGTACCATCGATTTGGATACTTACAATTACCTTCACAACCAATATCCAAGGGTACCCTCAGTTTTTGGGATTCCTAAGATCCACAAGGATCCCCACAATCCACCCTTGCGACTTATTGTGTCCTCTGAGGGTTCCATCACTACCCCTTTAGCCAAGTATGTTGATGTGAAACTAAAATGTTTATCCAACCAGGGCACTACTGTTATTAAAGACTCTTGGGACTTTTTAAGACAGGTGAAGGCAAATCTTTTTTCTAAAGATATAATTTTCATTACCTTGGATGTTGTCGATCTTTTTGGCAGCATACCTCATGACATTGGGTTGGCTTGGCTTGAGGAAAGTATATTGGACCATGGTGACCTAAGTGATGACACATTTAGGACTTGCATGGTATTAATGGAGACTGTTCTTAAACATAATTTTATGTTTTTTCAGGGAGAATTTTATAAGCAGGAAAAGGGAGTGGCCATGGGGGCTAAATGTTCCCCCACATATGCCAATATTGTCTTGACATGGTGGGAGAAACCGTATATTATTTCCAGTGAATACAGTAATTCTTGGGTGTTCTATAAACGTTTTCTGGATGACATTATTATTTTTTGGACAGACACGCTAGAAAGGTTTTATGAATTTTTTCAATATATAAAAACCAGTACCAGTTTTCTTGATTTTACATACAACATTAATTATGATGAATGTTACTATTTAGATGTTCTACTAAGGAAGGGTGATGACCACTTTATTTCTAAGGTGTATAGGAAACCAACCTTTTCCAATTCTTATCTTCATTTTTCTAGTGGTCATCCATTTGGACAAAAGAAAAATATTTTAAAAGGACAACTTATCAGATCCAGTAGGATGACCTCAGAAGAAGTAGATTTTTTAACAGATAGTAAATTCATCATAGATATGTTTAAAGAGAGAGGATACCCATCCTTTTTGTGTGATGAAATATATGAAATAGTTATGGAAGGTAGGAAGGATAGATTTTTCCCAATTCTAGGGTGTTTTGAATCCATTAACACTACCCAATCTGTATTAACAGGAGACCTATCTTCCGATGTTCCACCTATGGCCGTTGACAATTTTTCTACTGCTTATGTAATGGATTATACAGGTGATGCATTTCCACTCAAAAGGGTTTTAAGTAGGGAATGGGAAAGGTTTCAGGAAATTACCGACTTGGAACAGCTGAAGAATAAACCTATCAAATTTGTATACAGGAGAGACACAAATTTAAAAAATATATTTGAATTTGGAGGACAAGGCACTGCAAATAATAATAGCCATAAAAAGGGAACTTTTAAATGTGGATCATGTTCCCAGTGCCAATACATTCAAACCGGTTCACATCTTTCTATATTTGATAGAAACAAAACAATCAAAAGTACAACCTTTGCAAATTGCAATTCACAAGGGGTTATATACATTGCCACATGCCACTCCTGTTCTTCCTTTTATGTAGGAAAAACTGAAAGGAAATTGAAATCTAGAATTTATGAGCACTATTATGAAATGAGGAAGGGAAACATCAACAATGCCTTGTTTAGACATTCCCAAAAATGTGAGAATTCTATTTTCCATTTTTTTGTTCTTGAAATAGTGCCCAAAGAAATCAGGGGTGGCATGTGGGAGACTAAACTTGAATACAGGGAACTGTACTGGCAAATTGTTCTGGATGTTACTAGGGAACCGGGTTTGAATGATATGTTGTCATTAGCTCCAGTTTTAAAACTGAGAGCTGCTAAGTTGTGAGATTGTCATTTTCATGATTGTCCACTAGATGGTGATGAGGATCCATTTTAACATTTATTGTATTTTAATATTGAAGAATCAAATATATTCCTATAATGCATTCTTTGTATATATTTGTTATTTCTATTTTATGTTCACAATATCATATTTTAACTATTTGTACAAATTCCAATAGTGTTTATTTTATATTATAAGTGTTTTTAACATTATATGTGTTTTTAAAGTGCTTTTCCAAAATCATGATTAATAGATTAATTAATTTAAATCATTATCAATCATCCAATTTTAAGTGGTTTTAAAATACAGTAATAAAGTAACTGTGTGTATGTTCTGAGGAAGGTGCTCGAAAACGTATGTTCTTGGGAAGCGTTATCATTAAATACTTTTGTTCAACAACAGTGTTCCGATGTTTTGTTCAGGCAAACTGTTTTGCTATACCAATATTTCTATTTGGAACTCTTATTTGTTGTTTCTCATACCCTTATTTGGGTCTCAACGAGTGAGTTTTGTGGTTTTTGAACATAAAATTATTTCCACTTGTTGTGAGGTATTTTTCTAAAGAAGAAGGGGTGGTGAATGGCCTTTTGGACTTCTATGAAGACCCTGATGAATCTGCACAGGCTATTTCACAGCAAATTTCCAACATTATGGAAAGGCACTCCTTGCCCTGGAACAGCATTTCAGCTTATGAGGCTGATAATGCCAGTGTGAACTATGGGAAAAAATCTGGTGTGTATACCAGATTAAAAAAAAGTGCCCATCACTCCAGAAGGCTAATTGTGTTGCCCACATCATTCACAATGCAGCCAAAAAAGTTGCAGCACAACTACCGTATGACGTGGAAGTATTTGTAATGAAACTTTTCAGCCACTTCACAGGTTCGGCCACAAGGACCAGAGACTTGAAAAACTTCTTTGAGTGTTGTGCCATGGAATTTGAGAGTCTGTTAAGACATGTGCCAACAAGGTGGCTGTCACAACTCCCATGCCATTGAAAGAGTAGTGAAAAATCTCCCAGGTCCTATTTCCTCTCCCAGGGAGAAGAAGAGACCCCCCCCCCGGCAGATATGGCACTACTTTTCAACTAATGAACATGGTGAGAATGAATTGCCTATACTGTCCCAGTACTATTTGCACTTTCTCTGTGCTGTTCTTGTTGATTTTAATGAACATATAAGTACATTAGAAAAATCAGCACTTACTGCCATTGAAACTTTTTGTGTAATGGTCTCTCTGATGCAAAAACTGCAGGCAAGAGCTGAAGGTGCTTTCTTTGGAGGGAAACTTAGGGCACTTATGAGCTCATTAGATAGCACTTCTGCTAACAGACTGAAAAGAGACTTCATTGTGTTCTTGGAAACAGCAGTGAAATACATGGAACAGTGGTTTGATTATACTGAAAGCAACTACTTGTTTACACTATCTAAATTATCTCTAACTGAACCCTTTAGCTTTCAGTGACTTACTTAATGTGACCCCTGTCCTGAGTCTGCAGGATGTAGATGAAGATTATCTTTTTAGGGACTACTTGGCAATTAGGCCCTCTCTCGAACAGTTATGTAACACAAGCTTGACCCCAGGAGAGAAGTGGCTGAAGCTCTTCAAAGAAGGGCCTGAACTGACTACACTATATCCGGTAATTGCTAGGGTTTTATCTATACTGACCTCAAATGCATTTGCAGAAAGAGTTTTTTCTTTGGTGAAAGGTAAATGGACAGATGTGCAAAACCGATGTAGTGTGGACTTGTTAAAAGCTGAACTAATGATGAGTGTAAATTACCGCTACACATACAATTCTTGCTTATTTGTAAAGAACACCTCACCTCATCTCATGCACCCTTCAAGAAATAAAACAATAAACCTCATTTTAAAGGATCAAGGTCCTTCCCCTGCAATATTCTCATCGGAATCTTTCTAGTAAAGGTAAAGACTCCTGTTTATTCCCATCATTCCCTGTACTACCTTTGTTTAACGCTTATAAAATGCAACTAGTAAGTACTTTAGCAAGACAAGCTAACTGCATTTCTCTTAACTGTTTATAGAACACATAACTAACTTCATCTCACAAAATCTTCATCGACTTTTTTTAAAACACTGTTTTAATCTACTTTCACTTTAATTCTCTCTCTCTCTCTCTTTTTTTTTTACCTGTTCATTTATTATTTATCACCCAATTTCTGCAAGTCTATTCCTGCAAATACACATCTGCGACCTTCTTCAACTCCTTTCTTGCATAAACTTCTCTTCCTTTATGGTTAAACAGACTGTATATTCCTTTCTGTTTTCTAACATCCTTTACTCGTATGGGAAAACCTGCTCCGTCATACCCCTCACAAACTATTTTTATGCGTATGACCATCTTTTCGTTTAACACTTTACTCATATAACTGTTCCTCTCATTCTCCAACAGACTCATTTCCTTTTTTTGTAGTAATTCCAGCTCCCTTGCCATCTTGCTATACTCCCTTTTTACCTCCCCTATTCCTTCCCCCAAAATACATATTATGACATTGCCTTTTTCTTTAGATACTACCTACCATGTATTCCAGTCCTTATAAAACTCTTTCACAGTGACAATGTGTTCCCATAAATGTTTTCAGACCACACTTCTATCTTCCTTCCAAAATTAATTTTTACTAAGATTCCTTCCTTCCTTTCTAGACTTTTTGTCCAACACAAACTCACCCACACTGCCATTTGATTAGAAAACTTACTTATCACTACTTCATAGAGCATGGCACTGCTCTTATTTACTAAAATGTGATCCATGTATGCTTTAAACTAATTTCTGTGGTATGTAAACCTGTCTGACAACAAACCCTGTAAGCCACCCCTTTTATATTAAAGCTATCATCATTACTAGCTTTCTCATTCAACTTTTACCCAAATACTGTAATTAACTCATTTCACACTAACACTCACTGTTATAAGCACACATGGTTCTTTTGCTTCAAATAATACCACCTTTCCCTTTGGCTGTGCAGTACATGTGCTCTTATTGCCCCAACAAGAATCTTATCAGATAACCAATAATAGTTGACCTTCCCATTGTTAGAACTATATGATCTGGTGCCACACTGTCCATTCCTTTACTAAATAAAACCGACAGTCTGGAAAATTCTTCTTCCCTATGTTTCATACCGCTGCTCTGCCCTATCTATACTCACAGATATTTTCTCTGTCATTCTGCAGTCCTGAACAAACACTCAGTCCTGCTTTTTTACCTATTGTAACACAGGTAACCATCTTAATCCTGTGTTAATACTGTTTGAATTAATGGATAATAGTTTAATGTACACATTTCATACTCTGAGTTTCTTTTCATAGCTATTTTGCCTATCGTAACTGTATACTCTCCAGAAGAATCTTCTCGTTTATCTCATCTCCTACCCTCTGTAACACATCAGTACTTAAAAGGAATAACGTTTTTATAACATTATTCTGCTTGCCTCATCCTTTTGCCATTTTGGCCTTACCATCCTTTTTCATTCTACACCCTCTTCTTCTGTACTGTCTCCTCATTTCAGCTTAGGCTGTTATTCTCTTCTTTCCAGAAACTTACTAGAAGCTTCTGAAAAATGCCTTCTTTTCTACACTTACACATTTTTGGATACTATCTTTATTGATATGGCTACATTCCTCACAAATCACACATCTTTTCTTAGAACAAATATTTATTAAATGCCCCCTCAATGCACCACAAGTAACATTTTTTTGGCTGTCCTACATAAAAACCTGTTCCTTACACTGTTACATGTACAGCATTGGATGTATGCAGCTACTTATTCTTTTAAAATGTATTTTTTTGCATTCTTTTTTCTCCCCACTGTTTAATTCTTTCACCACTCTACCTAGTGACCCATGTTCTTCGCTAGGTCTACCAGCTACCGACTACACCTGGACTTCCACTTAAAGGGCTGTAGCTGCCACAGAGCTTAAGGGCATCCTGGGGGGGTCTGACCTACTCCATTACTCCCTCCTCCTCCCTGTGATCCCATTGATATGCCTGAGGGGTGGGTGTGTAATGAGGCATGTGTTTTTTTTTTTTTTTTGCACCACCACTGTGGCAGCTCAACCATATCCCAACCCTATCCCCTCTTTAGACTATACCTCCCAAATGTGATGCCTCAAACATCTGCCAGAAATTACCATAGGAGATTCTCACAGGACCGCTACTCCTCACCCACAATAGCAGCATCCATTCCTTCTTGAGTCTCTGTTAGTAACCCGAGCCACTAAGTGAATCTGGGTTGCCTGCACCATAGTCAAGGCTTTATCCCTCTATGCCACCAGAGTGGCCATTATTTTAGATTGTTAACTTCTCTTAGTTCATCAACACTTCATCTAAATGCCAGTAGACATAAGACTTTTACAGTACTTAGTAGAAATGTAGTTAATGTTTCAAGCATTTGTTTAACATTGTCGCTTGTTAACATATTTCCTACTCCATTTAGCATTTTTCTCCTTTTAAGTACTGATGTATTTTTAATAAAACCATTCTGCATTCACAGTCTTGCAGTCTGAGTCTATAAATACAGACTAGCTCTCTTTATGCTCAAACATAGGAAGGAATAAATTGCAGTAATTCTTGCACTCTCACACAGGCAAGGATACATTCCAATGGTGTCTATTAAGGAGGGTAATTGGCTCCTTTCCCTTCTAGGAGTATCCTTTGAATTTCTTTTCCTCTGGTACACATCTAACTCCTTCTATAGTCCATCCCATGACCCTGTCAGACCCAAAGGTCTTGAATCTGTCTGGTAGTAGGGCACTGGGTTGTTAAGTAGCCTTACTTACATCTGTTTCTCCTTGACTCTAACCTATGTGCCTATTTCTAAGACAGCATACCTAAAGGTACCAGGCCCTACAATAGTAGTATATATGGATTCCATTGATTTGGTCAATTATCCATATAGTCAACAAGTGTGTGAAATCAACAATCCCAGGGCGGCAGAATATTCCTTTTCCCCAGAGACTGTGTGATCTTGGAGTTAGTCAATATAAATAGTGTGTGGAGGTGTTGGGGGTGTAGAGGGCTTGCCTCCTTGCAAAAAATAATGTTTTAATGTTGCATGCACCAAGGTTCTTCCACTGTGCATGCGTACTAGGTTGTTGAAGTTTCAGTTTGAGGTAGAGTGGTTTTACCTTCAGCATGTTGACATTTGTGTTAGTCGACCAACTGAAGGTAAATCATCTTCACACAGTTTGTTTGTTTAGTAAGCCCCCACTGATTATATTCCAAAATATGTATCTTTTCTGTTCATTGCCTGTCTTATTGGGCCGGATTCACGAAACCTCCGTGTAAGACTTAATATGTCTTACTTGGAGGCTGCAGTTGAACGGTATGACGTCAGCATGCCATGCATATTCATGAGGGCATACTGAATCATACCCAAGTCTAACACGGTCTGTGTAGGAAAGTAGGGGGCGTGTCCGATTGCCGAGTACAGCAAAGGGACACGCCCCCAGAAGAGTCCGAGTCCTGAAAGTAAACACCCATAAGTGAGTCCGCTGAAATGTCAAGGAACATAACACCACACATCCCCACAGACTAAACCCTACTGAAAATATGTAAAATGTAAAAATAGCAGTTTCCTTTTTTTTTTTTAATTTCCAAAATGTTTGCCCGCATTTGTGCTCGTTTGCGCGGGTATGCCCTTCGCTCAACCACAATTAGCAGATATGACATTAAAAAGCATATAAGATCTATATATGCAAATTAAGCAAAGTAGCAATAGCGTAGCGGTAGAGACGTCGGACAAAGAATAGGTAGTCACGGTTCGAGCCCCACAACCCCCCCCCCCATTTTTCTTTAAATAAGTATAAAACAATTCCCCGATATATATAAATTTAATTTAAGTAAAATGTAATGAAATGGCCCATGTATTTCTGAACAAAACCTATATTATGTATATATAAAAAGGATCATAATTGCCTGTAGCTTAGCAGCGCTTTTACAAGCTTAATATGAGTGCCCGTAGCTGAGCAGCGCTTTAACAAGCATAATATGAGTGCCCGTAGCTGAGCAGCACTTTAACAAGCTTAATATGAGTGCCCGTAGCTGAGCAGTGCTTTAACAAGCTTAATATGAGTGTCCCTAGCTGGGCAGCACTCTACCCAGCTTAATATGAGTGCTTATGGCTAAATAACTCGTTACCCAGTGTAAGCCGTTTGCGTGGAGCTGCGCAGCACGCCAACCAGCTTACCATCGGACAACATTGGGCAAGCTGTAGCAAAGTCGCCTTTACACACACAGACACACCTACTAGCCTGTCTAGACAGTAGTAAAATAAAAAAGCAATGGTAAGGATCGAACCCAGGATACTATGCACCATAGTCAAAGTACTGAACCACTAAGCCATGACAGTTGTACTGAGAAATACAGTATTACCATACATATAGGAATGAATGAAAATATAACCATGACAAAGCAGGCTTGCTGTAAGCAGAGAAATATCCAAAATGGCCAATCACAGATAAGTGCGGGAAAACTGGCATATATAAGCCCCATAGACGGGAATACACACCATAACTGATTGTGGTACCCATTTGCAGTCAGGATGGCAGGTGCAGGAGAGGGAAATCACTTTAGAGCACAAAGGTGGGGCATTAAGGAGTCAAATATATGGTTTGGCTCCTAGTCCATGATCATGAAGCGCAACTCATGTAGGGCCAGGTTCAATGGGGAGCGTATAAGGCAGAGGCGTGGAACCGGTTGGCACATGATCTCACCAGTGCCACAGGCATTCCAGGGACTGGTGAACAGGTCCATCACCACCATGTGGACCTGAAGCGATGAAAGGAGGACCAACTGAACCGATGGATCCAGGAGGCCCGCCAAATGCCCAATGCCCCACTACTGAGTAAGTATCCATGTAATTAATTATGTAAGAAATGCTATCCTAGCCTATAGTATGGATAGGTATGTTACAATATTCCTTCATTTATATTACAGCTGCAGATGTTCGTTCCGCGAATCGGCAAGCCTATGCTGATAGGCTGTCGAGGTTGCGCCACCAGGTAGGTTAGTAATTATTCTGCTGGTACTGTTACAGAATATAAGTGGGACAGCTTGTAAAAGAGTTCAGTGTTGTAACCCAGTAATAAAGGTCAAATAAGCCTAGAAAGATTCTGCTAGTATTGTAAGATTAGATAAGTGATGCAGCCTGGAAAAGAGTATTGCAATCCAGTAATAAAGATTAAACAAGTCTCAAATACAGTTCCCACCTGTATTGTAATATCAGATAACTGCTTCAGCCTGAAAATGAGTGTTGTAATCAATCAACAAAGGATAGACAACTGTCGAATACATCCTTGTAAATTCTGCCATATGAAATAAGTGAGTCAACTGGAAAGGATTGTTGTAAGCCAGTAATAAATGTTAATAAAACCTAGAATTAAGTACCATCCTGAAATGTAAATATAAAATAAGTGAGAGAGTGTGAGAAAGAGAGTTTGAACCTACCAAGAAAGCTGTAATAAGTCTGGAATAAAGGTATACTGCATTCACTACATAATTAAATGAAGGAGACAACCACAACCAAAGAGTGAAATGTCTTTAATAAAGTACAGAACCTGGCCTGTGTATATGTTGCTGTACCCTTGCATTATGGAAATAGTATGGTTGTATGAAATGCTGAACATCCACAGTTGTCTAGACCCAAATAAATCAAATGTAGCAGGATGCTGTACCTGAACACAGCCAGATATGAACATATATGAATAAAAATGGAATGTATGTTAATGTAGCAGTAACATCCCCATCACCAACATTCCTAAGGTTACATACAGGAAACTGTACTAATACATGTAGGGGATATATATCTGCATCTACTAGGAATGTACAGTATATGTATAGGTAGTTTAAGTTGTTAATGTAATATTTCTCCACCCTACCCTATTTTCACAAATTATGCCATTCCACACCAAACTGGGTATGTGTATTCACAATTAATTCCCATGGACATTTGTCCTGTTGGTTTATACATATCTGCATGTACGTTGATGCATGTGCCCTGTTCACATATCCAAACCTGATGTCCTGTTGCCACCAATCAACCCTGCATGCTGTTGGAATGTCCACTGTTGTTCTAAATATGCATGTGTTTATGCTTGCTGCTCAATGTTCGGAATTCATGTGTGTTTGGTTAATGGGAATACTGATGCATGCTGTTACAACTAATTTTGAATGATGTTGTTTGTTACTAACCCAAAATACCATAAAATACTGCTAAACATAGGACAACAGGGAAGGCGGGTTCCAGCGGACCCACCTCTCCCACCTCAGCTGGCGAGTGCACCTGACACCAGTGCCCAAGCCGGGACCTCCTCCTCCGGTGGCCCTGTGCCACCTTCAGGTGGAAGCGCTGCAGGGGATGGGGCTCATCCCCCCTCTGCAAGCGTGGCCAGAGGAGAGCCTCCACTCACCCTCCATACGGTCCGGTCTGTGGTGCATAGTGAGATCAGGCGTTCTGTGACTGATCCCCTATGCCAGCTTGAGGCGAGAGTGGCGCAACTCACGGGTGTGCCTGCCCATCCTATCCAGCTCCCAGCACAGCCCCGGCCTGGGCTGTGAAGGCGCAGTGGTAACTGCCCATGGGTGGGGATCTCAGTTCCACTGTTGCCATCTGTAGGCTCATGGGCTTGCGATATCCAAACATCCATCCCCATCAGTTGTGTTTACCCCCACATGTGTCATACTCCGCCCCTGTATGCGTCTTGTTTGTCTTGTCGGTTAACCTCCCCAACCTACCTCCCCAAATATACCTACTTCCTGTACCTCACATTCCACTCTCACCTGAAAAAGGGCACTCTGTTCCCACAAAAAAATTACGCCCCATACATAGCTGCCCATTTCGCATACATGTCTGCTGGACATGTAAACTGATAATTACAATTGGCTGTACAACATATTTTGTTGTCCTCACCCCTCTATCAGGGGTGGAAGGTGTCAAATGTTAATCTAAATTTCTAACATATGCACAGCTGTTGCTAGTAAAGAATTGGGCAGCTATGGGCCTTCCCTACATCCTTCCTGCACATCCCAAACTTGTTTTCCTACTGTCCTACCCTCTTTGTGCCCCCTTTTTCACCACTTTCCTATTTTCCCATTTTCTTTTTTTTAAAAGAAAATAGCGCGGGTGTTAGCGGGAGTAAGAACTTTTAAGCAGTAGTCAGCGGGTGTGCGCTTGTGTGCGTTTAGCTAAGCGTCGCACAAACTCGCGTACAACTGCTTAAAAGTGCCTTAGTCACTCTGTATGACAAGCCCTGTAGTCTGCTCATCAGCAAAATAAAATACCCCTGTCAGTTTCGAACCCAAGACCTTGGAAGCACTAGACTGCATGAATTACCACTGAGCCACAGCAGATATACAAGAACTTGGTGCTGAAAGAACTATATCATGAAATACAAGGAGTGAATGTAAAGGGAAAATAGGAAGGCCATTACACAAAGCTTGTTCTGTGTATCTTTACTGGCAATTCTTGTGGAACTGCATTACATGAGTGTGATAAGAGAAACAGCCATGCTAGTAGGTAATAATGTTACAGTAGCACCTTACAAACCCCACACAGTATCAGAGTAAGATAAACACTGCCATATTTGAATAGGTAAGAGGCCAGACCTTCCAACTGTGACTGATTTACAGGGATGTTCCTGATTTGCAAACAGATGTTAACTGTGCCCCACTGACTCCCTGTGAAATGTACTCACAGTAGGCAGAAAGGTGGGGAATCCCACGTAATGGTAACTGTCAATAAGTTACAGTAGACACTACTTGCATGTCAGAAATGGTGTATTAATACATATGCTCAAAATACCCCCCAGTCACAACTGCAGAATATCTGAAATATATCACGGGTGTATCCCACTGATATGTACCTTTCCCTGAGGCTGGTCAGATATATACCTGAGAGTATCTGAGGCCTGGAAGTGTCAGAAACACACAGGCATATCAGTCTGTCTGCTCTTAAACACTCTGCGAATCGCTGTACAATTACTTCCACAAGCATGCCCTTATGTAGGAGTACAACACAGAAATATCAAAGGATGTAGCCATCTAACATACTAATGACAGTATAGCAGTTCACAAGCACTGCATGTGCCTGATATTCATACTTATTAGTACAATATACTTAGTTGTCCTCACCCCTCTGTCAGGGGTGGAAGGTTTCAAATGTCACAGCAAATGTCAAACATATGTACAGCTATTGCAGTTAAAGAAATGTGCAGCTAAGGACCTTCCTTACACCCAGCCTGCACATCCCTAGCTGGTGTCCCCACTGACTTCCTGCTTCCCGCTTACAACTGCTTAAAAGTGCCTTATTCACTTTGTATGACAAGGACCCAGTACTGCTCAGCAGCAAAATAAAATACCTTTGTAAGGCTCACCAGACTGCATGAAGTACCACCAAGCCACAGCAAACATATAAGAACTTAGTGCTGAAAGAAATATATCATGCATTACAAGGAGTGAATGTAAATGGAAAATAGGAAAGCCATAGCAACACATTCCAGTAAAGACAAATATCAGCCATTCAAGGAGTGAATGTAAAGGGAAAATAGAAAAGCCATAGCAACACATTGCAAGAACTACTGTTGTATGCCACTTAATCCACAAATCCCACAGGAAAGTATATACTCCCATGTAAACAGTGTTAGCATTAGCAGGTGTGAGTTAACATACACACTGAGAAGAGTGCACTGGAAGAAGCAACAGTCAGGTTTCAGTACAACATGCATTTCAGTGGCTACAACACAGCCTCAGATATGAGAGATATACCAACCTTCTGACTGACACAACAGTGTCCACAGCAAACCAGCATGGTCCCCACCTTGCAAAACTGAAAGGCCTACGCCTACCTAACCTATCATTTTATAGAAGTGTCCTGAAATCACAGTGAGAACTGCAATTACCACACAGCAGGCTGCATGCAATTACTAAATGCTGACCACCAATTGGTGCAGAGATCATCACATGTGCAGATGCCTACAAAAGCAGCCTGTACTGCCAGTTCACACATGCAATAATATCATTGCAACAACTGGAGGGAGAGAGAGAGAGAGAGCTATAGATATAGATATAGACAGAGACAGAGACAAAAAAAAAAAAGCCAGCAAGCAAGCAAGCCAAAAGAAAAAAGCTGTCAGAGACAAAGGTAATGTAAACTACATAATCTAATAATCTACATATTGTGAACCCTCCATATGTGTTAGCAGTCTGTATCTATATGTATATGCAGATGTGCATAGGGCAAGTGACATACTGCAACTGTTAGTGAAGGCTGGACATACATATGTAGTTGAAGGTTGCTATGTGCACATATCAATATAGGTTGTAGTGTGTGGCATTGAAAACAGCATGCAGTGCAGGGATATGTCATGTGGTGGTGAACTGCTGTGGGACTGAACCAGTGAGGCCTGCTACAGCTATACGGCCTGAGGACAGCATAATGCATTTTGCACAACACTGTGCAATATCATTACAGAATGGTATGTCTCACAACTGTTGCAGAAGTGATATTCCCACCATGAAAGGTGGGCAGTCTATGTGCCTACATGTGCATGTATATGTACAGCAATGGATGTTTAGAAGTGTGTGTGTGTGTGTGTGTGTGTGTGTGTGTGTGTGTGTATATATATATATATATATATATATATATATATATATATATATATATATATATATATATATATATATATATATATTTATATATATATATATATATATATATATATATATATATATATATATACATATATTTGGTATGTATATATATATATATATATATATATATATATATATATATATATATATATATATGGATATGTATATATTGATATATATATATATATATATATATATATATATATATATTTATATGTGTGTGTGTGTGTGTGTGTGTGTATATATATATATATATATATATATATATATATATAGATATATATAAAGAGAGAGTGAGAGAGGGGGACATGGGGGAAGATGTACTGCAACAGGTGCCTGGTGACCAAGGCATGGACTGAACACCAGTGTTGATACTGCAGTACCATACCCCATTCCAAAACATGTTACCCACTAACTACCATATAGGTGGTTGCCTGCCTACCACGGGAAGTGTCAGAAGGGAACATGGGACACAGGTGTAAAATAGCCTCCCCTTTGATATCCACAGTGGCACACTAGTCTTGTAATCCCTGTACATGGTACGTGTCATCACAAACGGTGTGTCAGCTAGGGAAATGTAAGTCAGTGTGCCCCTCTACACCTCACAATATCCTATGCAGTATGTACCTCCCATGAGAACTACAGCAAGTGGAAAGGCCACAGACATACCTAACAAAGACTGATAATGCCCTCAAACACATTCCCTATGCAGACTGACTCACAAAACCACAGCTAGAGTGCCTTGCATACTTCCTACACAGAGGTTACCACTGCTGGACATACAGAGTTATGTCACACCGATACCAGTCGTCCAACCACCATGGCAACATCTCAAAATCCGTCCAGCCTACATGACCTAGGGCCCTAATCCTTGCCACCACACTAAACAGCACATGCTGGAGGTACAGGTTTCTATACACAAATATGCCATACCCTGGACTAAACCACCCAGCATTAACAAACAGGGATGCTTATTAGTAGATGTCATACATACCCCTGATGAATGTTATGGAGATAGGTAATATGCCCTGTGAGTCACCTCTGTGTAACCATTTCACAGGAGCAAGTAAAATCACATTACATGTGTCCCAAAGGGCAGGGTAGCATATGGCTAGGCTGCCCTAGGCCCAGGGCCAATAGCATAGTACCTACCTATGACACAATGCATACACACATGTACTCAGTGCAGTACCAGCTATGTGAGGGTGAATGAGTGTGACACTGACTGTGTGCAAGGTCTGTAAAGGTGTGATAGCTTAGCGTGAGTTTGTGTCTGTCATGGTAGTTTGTGTCATAGGTGTGAGGCCAGAGAAAGATGTGTCAGTTATCGGGATGCAAACATAGTAGATTGGCATATGTTGTGCTGTAGTTCCCTGTGTACGACTGCGGTGTCCCATCGTAGGCAGAAGCAATACATGTATGCTCAGTAAGTGGTACTGCTGTTGAATCCAGCTCACATATGAACTGTTGTACTAGCTGAAGTTGTAGGCCTAAATACTACAGTATGGTGTATGCTCACATTCCCTGGTAACACTGTCTGGTGTGTTTCCTGTAGTCTGCACAAATTACATACCTCATGCATAGGTATCTGTAAGTAGGGGCACACAGTACTATAAGGTACACAGTTAATGCTCATCTGTGTCATCATACATTTGTGTGTTGTATGTATGTGTAATGTGTGTGTAGTGATGCCTGTACCATGGCCGCAATCACATGTGTGTTACAGGGTATGTGTGTGTACCTGGCAGCATCTATACTCTGTGACAGCAGTATGTTGGCTATATTAACAACTGTGCACATATGTCAGGTAGGGGTATGGCATCAAAGACTAGGGTGGATTACCATTTAAACTGTAAATGTGCATTGCATTCATTGCATGGGATGACAATATTCTTCATCTATTAGCTTGATACATACCCCCAGTGTGAGGTTGTGCATTGTATCCCAAACAGTGTGCCGAGTGCTGGTGTATACTAGTTTGTTGTATGTAGTGTGGCAGGCACTGTCAGACAGTTGTGGGCTGAGCACTGATATGTGGTATCAAACATGTGTATCCCCTGATAGACAGACAGATGCTATATATGGCAGTTAAGTGACATCAGTGCATTAGAATATTAAGTGTGCCACATGACTTGCTCACATATTTTTCTTTTCCTTCCAGGGTGATGATGCATCAGCATAACCCACCTTATACAGCAGCAGAGGATCAGGAGATCTACCAGAGCCTGGTGCAGAATTTCTCTGTGCTGTTTTCCAGGACCAGCCAGAACCAGCATGAGAGGGCTGCACTGTGGCAAGATCTTGTCCGTCGGGTAAATGACATAGGCATACATAACCGGACATATGAGCAGGTACACCATCACTGCAGTGATTTAATTAGACATGTCCGGCAGCATGCGTCTGATATCCACAGACAACAGCTTGCCACAGGTGGTGGGGTACCTATCCACCCCCCCCCACCAGTGTGGAGGAGCACCTCCTAAGTGTTGTGGCTCCAGGCCAACAACAACAACATCCACAAACATGTGTCATCATGGAGGCCGGAGCCACCCAGCATGTTGAAATGGAGTGTGCAGGTAACATGCCATATCTGTAGTTTACTGGTCTCTGTTCTGGTAGTTTATGCGTGTGTGAGATATGTACTGTGTGTGTAGCTGTTAACCTTCCTATTCTTCTGCAAGATTGATATTCTGAGCATAATCTGTACACCTGTGAAAGCCACCTGTTGTACTACTGTACTTTATCATACTCACAGTATCAATGGCACAGTTGTGGCCACTGGCAATCACTGTCATATTTTTGCAGGTCCCTCTGGAGTGACAGCAAGGCAGCCAATCCATGCTGGTGAGTGTGTAATAACAATACTATTGCTAATGACATGTGCATGTCATATGGAGGTGTAGTGTGTGCACATGTAACACCTATGCATAATGCATGCTGTGCATGTTTGCTGTGAGACTATGCATATCCCATTATTCTCAGTAGCTGCCTCACTCACATGCAATACACAGAGCATGACACGCATGTGTGGCAACACAATACTGGACATTGTATAGGCATATCTGATACACATGTACACAACACACACATATTTGGCATAGACACTACACCTTAGCCTGCTACACATATCCAATTATGACACCTGCTGTATGGCCACACTTCAGTATCCCACTTATCCTCTATGCAGCACACATAATATACCTGAGGGGTAGAGGCCTACCATGTCTTTGAGCAACAGTCTTGAACAAATAATACATTCATGTTAGGCAATGCTCACTATTGGCCACCTTACACACCCATGTAACAAGTGGCTGTGTAATTGTGGATGTAGTCATGTTACTGCACTTCAGGTACAGCATGCTAGCTGCCTGTCTGGCACACATTATTATTGTTGACTGACCACAAGAAGCATGTTGATCATGGCTCATGTTACTATACCACATCCAGTTCCACTGAGTACAAAAGTACACATAGCAGTTATTGAGTAGCACCGTCATGTGTTGTGTGTGTGTGTGTGCAAATATATGCACCCACAGCTTGTAACACTTGCACAACATTGTTATGTCCTTGTACACATTGTGTCCCAGGGTGGAGACAATCACTGAACAACTACACACAACCATCAAGTACACGTATACTGTTATTAACAAGGGCTGTCTACACTTGCACTGCATGTTCCTGTGCAACACAATCTGCATGCTGACAGGTGTGCAGTGATGTTTTTCCTTGTGATACTGTCACCCACCCTCAAACAGTATTGTGTATGTGTTGGATTGCAGGTGTGTCTGTGTTTGTATCTGCTGTACTGAGAAGTGTGCCTGTGTGCCTGTGTGCATGTGTGCCTGTGCACCTGTGTGCATGTGCACCTGTGTGCATGTGTGCATGTGCACCTGTATGAATGTGCGCCTCTGCGCATGTGTGCTAACATCGTGTACACATTTGTAAACTGTGTTTCCTATCTTCCTCTCACAGGTTCTGATGTTGCTCTGGTGGAGTGCAGCAGGGATCCTGAAGCCACTGCTGGGGATAGTGATAATGATGATACATATGTAATGGCACAGGGAGGTGTGACAGGGTCTGTCGTTGGTCAGCCAATCGACACTACACAGCAGTCAACCCCATCAATGCGCACAGTCATCCTGCCGATACATCCATTGTCACCAATGTCCTTAGCTGAGGGACAGCATACAGTGGGCATTGACCAGGGTAGTGTGGTATCATTGGCACATGCATCCCCTCACAGCAGCCATGGCCAGATTCCTGACATGGTACCACACAGGCAGATGTCCAGGGGTTCTCGTGGGAGCATCCGTGGTTGTACTGCCCCTGTCAGACGTGCCCACAGAGGTCTTTCAACCTCAGCTATGTTCCGGGCTGTAATGCAGGCACAGGCACGTATGGAACAGTACACCAGACAGGGTCTGAGGGAGCTTAGAGCACATCACACTGCTATGAATGAGACTATGCGTGACATTGCGGCTACCATCCATAATTTCAGCGAGGTCATTGATAGACGTTGGGGGGACACATTAGATCTCTTCCACAACTACATGTCCAGGAGCCAGGACAGTGCAGGACAGTTGAGGCATTGACGTGAATGTATTCCAGCAACATCATCATCTGGCAGTCATCGTGGATGACAACAAACCCACAGCCGCTCCCATAGTGCCAGTACCAGCCCCAGCAATGCTGAGTCTGTGCTGTCATTACACCGTCCTAGAAGACCACATGCACTTGGCTCTGGACAGTCCCAGCAGGGACATGTGTCCAGTCAACAACCCACTGCTTCTGATGACAGTACCCTGTCTGGCTTAGTACCTGATACTGTCCGTAGCACCCCTGCCAGGCACAGGTACAGTGTCCATGGCCAGAGACAGTGATCTGTATGACCTGGCAGGTACAGTCTGTGGCTGTCCACAAATACCCGTATATGGCAGCCACATGGTGGAACTGTGTGCAAGCATACACACACACACATAATGCTAACACCTAGGACTAAGACATACACACACACATCGCATCAACATTGCCCCATGTTGTACTGTTGTCCCTCACTAACACACACACACACATACATGTCGATTGGATGTGTCAATGGCAGACTCTGGCAAACCAAGTACACACCCTGTGCATATGATGAAACTGTGCCACCTCCTGCCATCTGTAACATTGATGTAGGAACAGGATAGCATAGTGCTGATGCACAGGGTGACTACATAGCACTGTAGTAATAATATCATGTTGTTAACAGTACAGTGTAATGATATTGTTGTGGGTATATTCAAGCATGCATGATGCATTAACTATAATTGTCATTGTAGTTTTGTATACACCAGTGTTAATTCCCAAAGTGTACTGTCTGCACATGTGCCACATGGCTGTTGTGTGTACCTGTGCCTGCATGTGTTGGGGTGAGGACAGTACATGTGTGATGTTTGCAGCACAGAGTTGCAGGTGTACATTTGTGAACATGGTTAGCATGGAACATGACATGGTTTGACAGTATGCTGTGGGTGATATGGTTTCCATATGTCAATGGTCTGTATTCTGGTACTATACACAGCCTACATAGCCTGACATTCCGTGGTCATTACATGCTGTTTCCTCAACTGATACACAGATGTAGAAACCTGGTGTCAGTGATATCCCTGCAGTACTACACTATACCATTAGCCATTCTTACTGAGCCCCATACATCCCTGGGAACAATACTCTTTGGCATATAGCAGTCTCACGTACATGTCAACACACTATGGATATGTCCATCCATGACTGCAAATGCATACAGTGGCCTACAATGCATTCTACACATGACACACCTAACCACCACAAGCGTATCATACAGACAGATACCTGTTGTCCAAGCCATGCTGTATTGCTCTAACGCAACTGTAGCATTGCCATCGGTATGTAGTTAACATAGTATTCCAACAGTACCATGTAGGTGATAGCACCCATCATGTAGAACGGGTAATGGTGTGTACATGTGGACAAGTGTTATCTTGTCTATCCTGTGATATTCACATTTCCAAAGGTATTCTGCAGTCCCTCGGTGTATCACCTAAGCAAGACGGTGTCTGTATGCATATCGGCAACAGTTGCCATACACCTACACTGGATGCCATCACTCACAGACTTTGCTGTGTTTTAAGATGTCTGACATATACTCCAGACATGAACCCTCACCCACATTAATCTATCAAAGCTTTCATGGGTGTGTGTCACATAGCTGGCCTAGGACACAGATCACTGCAGTAGCATGCATTGTCACCAACATACATGTATGGCCTAAGGTTTGGTAAGCTGCGGCACATGCTGGCAAAGGTAACAACTGTAATCATATGAGGCAGGCTTCACACATAGGAACTATTAAAGGTCACAGGTACATATCTGTATGTGGCACACACATACCTGATGTGTGCATTGAAATTACTGTTATAATAATATGTCATACAATAATAAAAGCAAAACACACAACACATTGACAAACACACACATGTCATTTGTAGGATTCAAACCCCTACCTAACTATGTTATGATACTTGAGAGAGACACATTAGCACAGCACGCTATTTGCATTACTGGATGATTTTCCTTCTCCTGCTGTATTTATAGGGTGCTGACATCATCAGTCTTTCCAAAGAGGAATGTACATCTTTTAGTGTGTTATCCCAGTCTTCAAAAAGGCCAGTCCTTTCACAGAGACTTGCATACATCACACCCCCCCTGCCACCCCACACACACACAGCATTTGCAGGATTCAAATCCCTACCTAACTATGTTATGATACTTGAGAGAGACGCATTAGCGCAGTGCGCTATTCACATTACTGGATGATTACCCTTCTCCTGCTGTATTTATAGGGTGCTGACATCATCAGTCTTTCCAAAGAGGAATGTACATCTTTTAGTGTGTTATCCCAGTCTTCAAAAAGGCCATTTCTTTCACAGAGACTTGCATACATCACACCCCCGTGCCACCCACCACACACACACAGCATTTGCAGGAATCAAACACCTACCTAACTATGTTATGATACTTGAGAGAGACACATTAGCGCAGCGCGCTATTCGCATTACTGGATGATTTCCCTTCTCCTGCTGTATTTATAGGGTGCTGACATCATCAGTCTTTCCAAAGAGGAATGTACATCTTTTAGTGTGTTATCCCAGTCTTCAAAAAGGCCATTCTTTTCACAGAGACTTGCATACATCACACCCCCTGCCACCCCACACACAGCATTTGCAGGATTAAAACCCCTACCTAACTATGTTATGATACTTGAGAGAGACACATTAGCACAGCGCGCTATTCGCATTACTGGATGATTTCCCTTCTCCTGCTGTATTTATAGGGTGCTGACATCATCAGTCTTTCCAAAGAGGAATGTACATCTTTTACTGTCCCTCAGTATGGGGGATAAAAATATCTGTGCATTAACAGATGCCTAGTTCAGGGTCACATATGCACACTGGCACTGCCAGGTTATGTTTTATACCATGCTTCGTGACCGCAGGACTTGTAACACACAACACAGGTAGGGGGTGTATCCATATACATCACAGATACACACACCTCTGGGTTGGTACCACTGCACTAAGCATGACAGGCCATACATATACAACTGCCATTGTGCAAAACTGCCTTTTGGTTTGGTGTGTAGTTCAGACCACCCCCCCATACCCAGGAACCACACCCGGCTTTCCTGGGAACAGTGTAGGATATGAAGGTCTTCACACACACCATTATAGTGGTTGACTTCAGGTACACAAATATTGACTGGGGATATTACTCAGGCCCTCAACAACATCACCCTACAGCCACTACAATTTGTGGATCCATGTGCTATGGCACAACCAGTCACCACACCCACAAGGGGTAATACATATTGGACCTGATCATCACCAACATGGGGACTCTATGTTCCACACCAGAGGTAAAACCCTCATTGTTAAGATCAGACCATAAACAACTTTCCCCTGGACATCCATATCCCGTCCCCACCCCCAGCCAAGGAAATCACTGTAAAGAATTTCTCAAAAGCAGACTTTGCACTTGTGAAGACTGGGGTGGAATACTTCAAAGGCCCTGTGCTGGAGGATAATACAGACCAATCTACAGAATCCTTTACAAACGCATTGTATGAGCACCTGCAGGTATGCATTGATCATGCCATCCTAAATAAAACCATGACTCCTCCAAAACAGGAGACCTGTCTGGTTGACCCCGGCCATATATAAGCTGTACAACAGAAGGAGGAAGCTACTACATAACAGAGCAATATCCCACAGAGGGAGGACATCTCTGAACAGTATTGGCAAGACACTTCAATCCCTCATATAATCATCACTTGTACATTTTGACAGTGAAATTGACCAGACACTACAGATAATCACAAGGCCTTCTTTAGTTATGTCAGGAATATGTGTGGAAACAACACAGATATGCTCTGAATTGTTGCATAACAGCACAAAATATGCCAAACCTACGGACATAGCCTACACCCTGGCAGACAGAGTCTGCACAAATGACCCCCCCTTACCCCCAAGGGTACAGATGCCCATCCAAAATGAATGTAACCTCCCTGACATCACAGATGCACAGGTGACAGGTGCCCTCTCCACAGCAAATAACACAGCATATGTATGGGACTGGATGGTGTCCCAGGCTGTGTCCTACACGAGCTCTGAGTAGAACTGAACACTCACATTAAGTCACTGTTCCAACTTAGCCTTACTACAGGATATGTACTTTGAGAATGGCATACAGATACAGTGCTCCCACTCCACAAAGGTAGTGCCACAACGGACCACAGGAACTATCACCCCATAAGCCTGACTAGTGTGGTAGAAAAAGCTATGGAGCGTATTATCATGGAAGTCATAATCAAAAACATTGTGAGCCTCCAGACAGTGGATCATACACAATTCGGCTTTGTTAAGGGCAGATCTTGCCTCTTACACATAGTTCATATCTTTATTTATTTATTTATTTATTTACATTTGTTGACCGGGCTAGTCCAGCTGGATACATATCCCTTTTCAGTAGAGGCCCAAGGAGAAAAGCTCCAACATGAGTGAATTACTACATTCAAAATATTCTAAAAATGACTAGTTTCACATTACATAATAAGACATGATAAGAAAAAATAAATAAATTGTGAACAATGTAAGGTTTCATTAGAGTAGAAGTAAGAAATAAACAAGTCTTAATGCTTTAGTAGGGTTCATGTAAAGTCAATCAAAATCTAAAGCATTAGAACATTAGCAAAACTTTTTAGTAGTGTTGTTCATAAGATATGGGGGGGGGGTAATTGTTAAGGAAGCAGGAGAAAAAGAAACGGGAGGGGAGAGAAGAAAAGTAGATTCAATCAGGCTTTGAGCAGGGGCAAAGCCAATGTATTTTAAGGTGGTCTCTAAGGTGTTTTTTAAAGATTAGAGAGGATGAGAGTGAGGTGAGTGTATTAGTAAGTTTGTTCCAGATTCTACCCACAACATTGGAGAAGAGGGAATCGCCTGTTTTGTTATTAGAAGGATTGCTGGCAATAAGTAGCTTATTAGCTGAGCGTAGTGTTAAAAGGTTTTTATAAGGGGAGATCAGATTAGTGAGGATGGGAGTATTAGTAGGATGGTGCAGGATTTTTTGTGCAATCACAAGTTGATTGTATTGTAGTTGATTTTGTAGTTCTAACTATTTGAGTTGTTTAAGGTTGAGGCAGTAATGGGTTCTGTACGGAGAGCCAGTGGCAAATCTGGTTATGTTGTAGCTAGTTTCAAGTTTGGTGAGATTATGCTTTGATAGATTGGTGTAAATGGCCGATGCATAGAATAGGGTGGAAGTAAGATGAGTCTGGGCAATGGATTTCTTAGCTAGTGGTGTAAGGAAGGGTTTTATTCTATACAGGGAGCCTAATTTTTTATTAACAGTTTTTATAATATTATTAACATGGGCATCGAAGCTGAGGTTATGGTCAATAGTTATACCAAGTAATTGAGCAGTAGAATCAGGGGAAATGCAGGTTCCATTGTCAGAGGTAATAGTAAAGTAGAACTGAGGAGATTTTATGGTAGGAGTAAAGAGTAGTAGCTTAGTTTTCTTGGGGTTAAGAAGAAGGCAGCGTTGGGTGAACCATTTTTCAACTGTGTTAAATACATTTTGTATAAGGGTGTGGAGAGAGGAAGAAGACTTGGCAGTACAGATAAGAGTAGAGTCATCAGCGTATTGTATACAGGTGGATTGTGGAAATACAGTATGGAGATCATTAATAAAGATGGAGAAAAGATGAGGGCCTAGGATAGAACCTTGAGGAACTCCAGTGCTCACTGGCAGGTGTGTGGATAGATTATTGTCCCAGAGTACTGCTTGTTGTCTATTTTCCAGATAAGATTTGAACCAAAGGATTGCTTGTAGGTCAAGAGATTGGGCTTTTAGCACATTAATAAGTAGGTTGTGATTGACTATATCAAAGGCTTTGGAAAGGTCAATAAATAGAGCAGCTGAGAGACAGTTATTGTTACAATTCCTATTTATGCAATCAGTAAAAGTTAAAAGGGCAGAAGTAGTGCTATGAAAGGGCCTATATCCGTGTTGGCAGTTAGCAAGCAAGTTGTTTTGGAGAAGGTGCTGGAGTAGCTGATGAATACATTTTTCCATAATTTTGGCTAGTGGGGAGAGTAGAGCAATAGGACGGTAGTTGGAGATTTCAGAAGATTTAGCTCCTTTGTGCAAAGGGATTATATGAGAGAATTTCCATATAGAGGGGATGTAGGCTTCAGAGATGGATCTGTTTATCAGGATAGAAACAGGGTATGCTATGGCTTTGGCTGCAATTTGAAGGTATTCTGCTGGGAGGCAATCAGCCGAGGGAGTGCAGGGTTTGAGTTTTTGAAGGAGTTTGCAGATAAAGGAGGTTGGTACAGGTTGCAAATGAAAGGAGGGAAAGGGACTGTTAGTGTGTTGTGTAGGAGTGGGGGTCATGGGAACTAGAGTTTGAGTTAAACTTTGAATAGCTTCAATGAAGTAATTGTTAAAGGCATTAGCTATTTGCAGAGGATTACTACTTGGAATAGAGCAGGGGGAAGGAGTTGTGGCATGTCCTGGTTTGAGAAGTTTATTAATGCCAGACCAGAATTTTTTAGGATTATTAAAGTGTGAATGTTGCAGGTGGGAGTAGTAGTTTTTTTTTTATCTGAGATTATATCCTTTTTGACAGCATTTCTTAGTTTTTTAAAGTATAGATGATCTACAGAGCTTTTAGAGGTTCTCCATCTTGCCCATATTTTGTTTCGTAGAAACATTTTTTCTTTGGTTTGTTTTGTGAGCCAGGGGGCTATTTTTGTCCTGATTCTGGAGGAGCAGAAAGGAGCATGGTTATTTAGAATTTGAAGGAAAGTAGAATTAAAGTAAGAGATTGCTTCCTCTAGATTAAGTAGTTTTAGCGATGACCAGTTACATACTTTTAGTTCATTAATAAAGTTCTCAGCTTGGAAGTGTTTTTTAGAACGATAGGTGACAAAATTGTTCTTTTTTGGGCTATATTTCTTTTGTTTAGTGATAAAGGTTAAAATGTGATCACTAATGTCGTCAGGGAGAGATCCTACCTTATAGGTATCTGGGTGACTATTTATAAGGATCCAGTCAAGAGTAGTTTCGTTGTTACTTGGTTTGTGGATCCTAGTGGGGAAGTTTATTATTTGATTGAAGCCAAATAGATTAATATGGGTGTTAGGGGTGGGAGAATTACATAAGGTCCAGTCTATATTAAAATTGCCTAATACAATTGTTTCCTGTGGTAAATGGGTAGAAAGGCTATTGAGAATGTTTTCTAGGGTGCTAATATTGTTTCCTGGAGGGATGTAAGAGCAGATTATAAAGATTGCTTTAGAGCTATTCATTTGGAGTTTGATAGTAAGGGTCTCAGCATTGGTATTTGAGGGTAGTGATACATCATAGAGTGAAACCAGAAGATCAGATTTGAACAAGATAGCTACACCGCCACCTCTTTTTGATGTACGGTCACATCTTAGGATATTATATCCAGGAGGGGTTATTTCTAGGTCATGAGTAGAATTTGAAACGATCTTTGAAATGATCTTTGAAACAGTTACTGAAGCCATGGATGAGGGCAAGTTAGTTCACACAGTCTACCTGTACCTTGCAGAAGCCTGCAACACAATACCCCACTCAGGCATCATACATATGCTTACCAGCTTAAATATCAACCCCTATATCACTAGATGTGTTGCTATCTTCCTCAGGGATGGAACCCACATGGTCAGAATTGCAGGTGCCTTGTCCAATTCCAGACCAGGTACAACTAGTGTCTCACTGGGCTCAGTTGTGGGACCTGTCCTGTTCGGTATGTACTTCTCTGAGGTTCAGACTAACACAGGGGGATTATGTCTAACAAACGTCACAGATGACTGCTAACCGGGGGCCATAAGCAACACTGCAGCTGACACATGCTTCCTCCGTAAGGGTCTCACAGAGATGGATGCTTGTTGCCAGAGCCATGGCCTTGTGCTAAATGCCAAGGCATGCATAGTCACCCCCTTTGGGGAAAACAAGGTGCACACAAATCACCACATAAGTGGTAATCCATTAAGTACAGAAGATGTATTTACAGATTTGGGGACTAACATAGGTCATAACCTCTCCTTTGCTAATCACATTGACAGAGTCATTGCAAAGACCTTTATATAGCCCTCCTTATCACATGGGGGTTTGCATGTAGATCATGGGAGGTCATTGTGGCCCTCTACTAATCACTCATCAGGCCCATGTTTGACTACAATGGCCCTTTTGGGGTGTACCTTACCCAACACCTGCAGCAACTACAGTGTCCACAACAGTACCTCCCCAAGAGGATCATGGGCTACACACAGATGTCCTATGCAGCTCAACTAACAGATCTCTAGTTCTACTCAGTTGCTTAACTCCTACTCAGAGGTAATCTATGCCTGATGTTCACAGCCATGTCAAACCCAGAAGTAATGGACATGCTCCATCTCATAACATCTAAGAGCCTTAGAGCTACACACTCCAGGGACTTAAACCTCAGCACAAAACTAAATAGGACATGCTGCAGGGACAGATTCATTACCCAGAGGCTCCCTCTCACTCCAGAATTGAATCACAATTAAAGTTAGACATAGCCCCTCGCCAACCCTCTTCCAGCAAAATCCAGCCGCATGGATGGGAAATTGCATATTCACCCCTGGGATCTCCACTGTGTCCCTGCTTGACAGAGGCACAGCAAACTAGCCTTGAAGGGTGCCTTCTGTGACCTACTTTACAGAGGCACAGTAGGCTACTCTACTGGGGAGGTGGACACCAAATACACTCTGCCTAGGCTTATGAATTCCCTAGGGCAGACAGCCTAGCATCGACCTCTGCACCTATGTTTATGTTGGGGATGCGCAATATTTGTTGCTGATACTGTTTGCAGGTCTTTATTGCCGTAGCTTTCCCAGTTTCTATGAACAACGTGTGTATCTGCGTAACATGTTTGATTATTTATTTATTTATTTCCAGTTTGATTACCGGGGAAGTCCACTGGGCCAGAACGTACCCATTTTCAGTGGAGGCCCGGGGAGAAAAGCTCCAAAAGCAAAGCAAATACAATCTTAGTTACATGGTGTAAAAGGTAGTAATAAAATACATACATTTGAAATTACATTACATTGATACAGATTAGTAAAAAAAAGCAAAAAAACACACAGTATACTTCAAAATCATCATTCAGAAGGTAGATAATAGATTTAGTAGTTTCCTTTGAGTAGCAGGTTAAAACTGTATGAGAAGAAGGTCTAAGGTTACATGCTATTTACAATATTTACATATGAGGAGAAGAGAGAGAGAGAAGGTACATAGACTGAGAGTAGGTTAAGGTTTGATCAAGCTGTGATTGAGAGAAGAAAAGAGGAGAGAGGAAAAAAAAAGAGAATTAGGATAGAGTAGAGAGAAAGGATATAGAGGGATTCAAGGGAATTTATTTAAATTTAAGTAGGATGAAAGCAGGTACACTTATGTTTAGTGGACAAGTAAGAGAAAAGTTGGGCTTTGAAGGCTTCAGTGTTAGATGTTTTTCTAAGAGTAGAAGGAGAGAGTTCCATTTCCTGCCAAGAGAGTAGGAGAGAAGGAGTTGTCCAGCAGGGCGATTGGGTTTGTGGATGGCGATTAAATTTTGGTGTTCAGATCTTAGAGATCTGTTTGGGGTGTATGGTGGAAGGATGTTTTCTAGGGCTGGGCATTTATCAGGGTAGAATATTAATTTGTGAGCAGTGGTTAGTTGGAGGTATTCTAGGTAGTTAGGAGTTCTAGCCAGTTCAGAGTTTGTAGGAAAGACAATGATGAGAAGAGGATTTAGATTTGGTAGCAAATTTAGAGATTTTATTATAGCAGATTTCGAGTTTGGTGGAGATGGAAGAAGACAGGTTAGTAAGGAGAGGGGCTCCATATAGTAGAGATGGCAGAAGATAGGTAAAAGCTAAGGAATGCCTAGCGGAGTTGGAGAGAAAGCAGTTGTTTTGTAGAGCATGCCTAGCTTTTGGTGGGTTTTCTTTATGTTTTGTTGAATGTGACTATCAAATTTGAGTTGCTCGTCTATAGTGATACCAAGGAGTTTTGCAGATGGGACCACCTCTATGGGTGACATGGTTTGGCTTATGATTTTGAATGCTGTTTTATCAAATGTGCAAGCCCTTGAGGGAGTGAAGAGAAGAATTTTGGATTTATTAGAGTTGAGAGAGATGATTTTGGTGCATCCAGTTCTCTGTAGTGGAAAAGCTATTTGGGTTTTGTCAGTAGTTCGGGATATTGTGGGTGCAGACTAAGGTAGAATCCTCAGCGTTGTGGATGACTGTTGTGGCTGGGAAGGCAGAGTGAAGGTTATTTATGAAGATGTTGAAAGCATAGGTCCAAGGATGGACCCTGGGGAACTCCAGTGGGAGTAGGTAAGAATGAGGAGGTAGAGTTGTTCCATTTGACAGCTTGGGATCTGTCTGATAAGTAGCTAGAGAACCAGGATAGAGTGTCAGGGGAGAGATAAAGGTTTGATAGATGAAAGAGAAGGTGTTTGTGAGAGATGGTGTCGAAGGCTTTAGACAGATCTAGCAGTACCGTGGAAACTAGTAACCCAGAATCCCTGGCTTGATTGACTGTTTCTAAGAAGGATAGTAAGGCAGTAATGGTGCTGTGTCCAGGGCGGAATCCATGTTGGGTGGGTGTTAGGAGGTGGTTATGGGTTAAGAAAGGCATGAGTTGGTGGTGGACGCATTTTTCTAGTATTTTAGATAAAGGTGAGAGTAGGGCAATAGGGTGGAAGTTGGAGATATTTGTGTTTTTGCCTCCTTTATGAAGTGGGAGAATGTAAGCAGATCTCCAAAGCAAAGGGACATAAGACTCTTTTAGAGATCTGTTGATTAATATGCTGATAGGGAGAGCAATACCTTGCAGCACATTTAAGGAAAGAGGAGGGATGTTGTCAGGGCATTAGAGCATGGCTTTAGTTTAGATAAGAGTTTTTTTATGAATATAGTAGATACAGGTTTCAGCTGGAAACTGGGATGACAGTTAGAGGGGTTGTTGGGAGCAGAGGAAGGAGAGTTGGATGTATTATTGTTAGGGAAGGATTTAGTAAGATTGGCTATAGATTCTGTAAAGAATTTGTTGAAGAGAGAGCTTAGTTCTGAGTCAGTTTTACTAGGGTCTGGGCAAGGGTTATTCCTGGATCCAGGATGGAGAAGGGAATTAACTGAATTCCAGAACTGTTTGGGGTTCTTAATATGGTTGGACTGTAGTTTAAAGTAGTAGTTTTTTTTGTCCTGGGAGATTAGTTTTTTTGCTAGGTTGCGGAGTTGTTTGTATTGGAGCAAGGAAGCAGGGATTTTATTTTTTTGGTATATTTTCCAAGATTTGTCCCTTTGGTGCATGACTTGTTTTGTTTCCTTGGATAGCCAGGGGGCAGAGTTAGATTTGACTCGTTTGTTTCGTGGAGGAGCTAGGGAGTTAAGGGTGTTTAGGAAGGTAGAGTTAAAGTGTTCTACTGCTTTGTCTAGGGGAAGTGTATTTAGGGTCTGCCAGTTGGTATGTTTAAGAATGTTTGAGAAGATAGTGGGTTGAAGTTGCTAAGATTACGAGTGTGAATGTAGTGGTGTAGATATTGGGTAGAGTTAGTGGAGCGGTGTATGAAAGTAGGGAGATGGTCGCTGAAGGTGTCAGGGATGGTGCCAGAAAGAGATATTTTGTTTGGATGAGACACAAGGATCCAGTCAATGGTAGATCCTGGGGGATTTACTTTGTTAGGTCGGGTGGTTGAGTGGATAACTTGGGTGAAGTTAAAGAGGTTGATGAATTGGGAGGGGGAGGGAGAGTTGATATTATTCCAGTCAATATTAACGCCTAGAATGTAGGTTTCAAATTTGATTTCAGTTGAGGCCCAGTAAAGAATATTTTCCAAGGTTGTTATGTTGTCATCTGGAGATATATAAAGGGAGATAATGCAGATGTTCTTATGTTTATTTAGTCGAAGGAGACTGGATGTAAGTTCAGTGTTTTTGAATTCAGGAGTTGGAATTTGTAGAGGGACGAGGGAGAGGAGGTTAGAGTAAATTATTGCAGAGCCTCCACCTTTTTTATTTGATCGGTCAGTTCTGAGGATTTGGAACCCAGGAGGTAAGATTTCAGAGTCGGTGATGTGGGGTTTTAGCCAGGTTTCAGAGATGGCTAAGATGTCAGGTTGATCATGACAGGGTTCCAGTATATTAATATATGTGTCTGTTGTCATTTAACTGTGTGCACAGGGCAGATTGCCGGATCATGGGAGGTTCCTGGCTTAACACATACAACTGCCAGATAAGTGTGTCCGACTGCTATACTCAGACATGGCGTAAGTGTGTGAGCATGCCCAGTTCAGGCTTTCCATGGTTTGTTGCCTGACATATGTCTCATTTATCCAAGTGTGTGAGCATGCCCAGTGTGACCTTTCCATATGTTGTGATCTGAAGTCCACTACATTTGTGGCTGTGTGTGAACATGACCAATATTGACATTTATGCTGTGTGTGTTGGAAGTCATGTTGTGTTCTTACTGCCAGACTCCTTTGTGTCATAACTCAATAGGGATTGTGCTGTGCCTGCAGGGTTTCCATGGGATAGTTTGCAAAGACTTGTCAACATTCTTTCATACTGGCTGAACACTGCAATACTGTCATGGTGTAGTGGTTCAATACTTTCACTATGGTGCACAGTATCATGGGTTTGAGTCCCATCACTGCTTTAAATGTCCAGACTGGTTAAGGGCCAGTTGGGCAACTATGAGCATGTTGCATTTTGTTCAGCTATGGCCTACTTAAACCAGGCTTGTCCAACATTGCAGTGTATTCATAGTTTGATAGTATAGTACTAGGCTATCTGCCCTAGGGCATTTATAAGCCTAGCCAAAGTTTTCGTGGCTTTTGCCACCCCATGTAATGATACAAAAGTGTACAAATTAAATTAAATTTAGTTTACTGTGCCTCTATCTAGCAATGACACAGAGATGACCCCCGGGGTAAACCTACGATCACCCATCCATTCGTCCAGATTTCTCTTGAAGAGAGTCAGTGAGGGGCTCTGCCTAACATGGACAGGTATCCTGTCCCAGAGTGCGGGAAGCCTCTGGGTTATGAATCTGTCCCTCCAGTATGTCCTATTCATATATATGCTGAGGTTTAGATCTTTAGCTCTCGTGGCTCTGATGGATTTGGATGTTTTGATGTGGAGCATGTCCATTAATTCTGAATTGGACATGGCCTTGTACGTAAGGCACAGATCACCTCTGAGCAGGCGGTATGCTACTGAATAGAGCTGGAGCTTTTTCAGTCTGGCAGCATATGACATATGCTGGAGACCCTTGATCCTCTTGGTAAGGTACTTTTGGGGTCTCTCCAGCTGCTGCAGGTGCCGGGTGAGGTACATACCAAATGGGACATTGTACTCAATCATAGGCCTGATAAGGGAGGAATATAAGGGTACAATGGCATCCTTTGATCTGGATGTGACTCCCTTCATGATAAGGTGGGCAAGGTAGAAGGTCTTTCTAACCACTTTGGCGACGTGGGTGTCAAATGAGAGGTCACTGTCAACTTGGGTCCCCAGGTCTCTGATTACTTTTTCCAGATTTAATGGATTACCACCTATGTGGTAATTTATGGTACTTTGTTTTTTCCAAAGGGGATGACTATACATTTTTTGGCATTTAGTTTAAGGCCATGACTTTGGCACCAGTCATCTGTTTCTGTGAGGCCCTTCTGGAGGATGCATGTGTCAGCTGGTGTGTCGACTATGGCGCCTAGTTTGCAGTCGTCTGCAAACTTTGTCAGCCACAACCCCCCTATGTTTGCCTGCACATCTGAGAAATAAATGCCGAACAAGAGGGGTCCCAAGACAGAGCCCTGTGGGACTCCACTTGTGACTGGCTTAGAGTCTGACATAGCTCCAGCTATTCTGACTTTGTGGGTTCTGTCCTTTAGCCAGTTTGCAACCCATCTTGTGATGAACGGGTTTACATTTAAGCTGTTGAGCTTGTCTATGATGCCTGAGTGGGGTATTGTGTTGAAGGCTTTTGCCAGATCCAGGTAGGCTGTATGAACTGCTTTGCCTTCATCGATGGCTCTAGTGACTGTTTCAAAAAAGTCCACCAGGTTTAAAAGACAGGATCTGCCTTTTACAAAGCTGAACTGGGTAGGGTCAATTGTCTGTAGGTCCCCGATGTCTTTATTTATGAGTTCCATAATGATCCTTTCCATAGCTTTGCAGACCAGGCTGGTCAAGCTTATAGGGCGGTAGTTTCCAGGGTCTGTAGAGGTGCCACCTTTGTGGAGTGGGACCACTGTAGCTGTACGCCAGTGTTCAGGGACGTATCCTGTAGCAAGGCTAAGATTAAACAGCGTTCTTATGTGCGGGTTTAGCTCCTCTAGGAGTTCACGTAGCACGCAACCCGGGACACCGTCAGGTCCCATGGATGCTGTATTTTTAGCTTTGCTGAGGGCAGCTCTCACCTGGACATCTGAAATTTCAGGGAGGTTGCATTCAGCTGAGATATTTATTTTGTCTTTTGGGGGAGAGGGAGGGGAGAAATTTGCACTGAACCTGTCTGCCAGTATGTTGGCAATATCTGTGGGCTCAGTGTATTTTTTGCCATTATGAACTAACTCTGCGCATATCTGAGGGTTTCTGGCCAGATTTCTAACATAACTGAAGAAGGCTTTGTGATTATCTTTAGTGTCCTTAGCGATTTTTCTCTCGAAGTTGGCCTTTGATGATTTTATTAGCGAATGTAGTTTTTTGCTAGTGCTGATCAGGGATGCCTTCCCTTTATGGGATTTTGCTCTGTCTTGCAGTAGCTTCCTTCTCTTGTTATAAAGTTTGTTTATGGCTGGGGTCCACCAGATAGGATGCCTGCCTTTGGTGGAAAGAGTCTTGGTTTTATTTGGGATTGCATGATCCATGCATTCTTGGAGATGCCCGTAGGAAGCATTTGTGAAGGATTCAGCAGTGTGGGATGTGGTTTCTACTGGCCCAGGGGGCTTGAAGGATACCATTTCAGTCCTAAGGAGTGTAAAGTCGACTTTTGAGAAGTTTCCCACTGTGGTCTTTTGTGCTGGGGGTGGAGGTGGGATATGAATATCTAGGGTTATTAGTTTATGGTCTGATCTCACTAGTGAGCGGTATACTTCCGGTGTTGAGCATTTTGTCCCCATGTTTGTGATGATCAGGTCAAGTATATTATTTTCCCTTGTGGGGGAGGTGACTAGTTGTTCCATTGCATTTGAGTTGATGAATTACAGGAACCTTTGGGCTAGGGTGTTGGAGCTTGAGTAATGCACCCAGTCTATGTTTGGGTAGTTGAAGTCTCCCAATATGATGGTATTTGGTGAGACATTCATATCCTCCAGTGTCTTCAGGAAGGCTGAATGGAGTTCCTGAGACTGCGAGGGTGGTCTGTAGCATGCTACAAGTCGTATAGCAGTTTTGTCTATGGTTAGTTGCACATGGATGGTCTCCAATGCTTTGTGCGTTGCCACTAACCTGGAGGTGTGGGTGTCTTTAATGAATATGAACACTCCCCCTCCTTTTGTGGTTCGGCCCAGGTTTTGGGACCAAAATGCATGATACGAGGTATAACCTAGTAGGGCTGGGGTGCTCTCAGGAGCCTTGAACCAGGTTTCAGTTACTGCACAGACATCAATGCTCTCCATACTGAGGAGTGCCTCGAGAGCCTGCATCTTGAGATTTAGACTTCTGGCGTTGAGCAGCATCACCCTTAGTTTTTTTCCTTTATTGTTTTCTAAGGTGGTGGGTTTGTCTTTTGAGCCTTGCCTAAAAAAGGCACTATGGGGGTGGCAAGAGCCTTAGCCAATATCTGGAAGCCCAGTGATGACAGGTGCAAGCCGTCCCTTGAGAAGCAGCGTGGCTTGTCCAGCATGTCATCCCAAGTAGACAGACATTGGATCCCCCTAGAATAACACCAGTAATTGAGCCAATTATTAAAGCTGATCATCTTGTCTTTGTATTGTGGCATCATTCTTGGTGAGGGCCAGATGCTGCTCAGGGTCAGGGTCATACCGGCCTGGGCTACATAATCAGAGAGCTCCTCTATGTCTCTTTTCATATTCACCAACTTGGGTGGACATTGCCATACATTACTCCACATTGACCACAGTTGTACTAGTTGGTGTGTGTGATTCTGTTCATAGGTTCATACTAGGCTATCTGCCCTAGGGCATTTATAATCCTGGCCAGAGTGTGTTTGTCTTTCAACACACATTTTAAGTGGAGTTTGCCATGACATTTTTCAAGGTTACTATACTGTGCCTCTGTCTAACAGTGACATAGAAGCGATACCCAGGGTAAACCTACAATCTCCCATCCACTCATCCAGATTCCTCTTAAAGAGTGTCAATGAGGGACTCTGGCTAACCTGGAGTGGGAGTTTACTCAAGAGTGGAGGGAGCCTCTGGGTTATGAATCTGTCACTCCAGCATGTCCTATTTATTTCAGTCCTGAGGTTCAGGTCTCTTGAGCATGTAGCTTGATGGGATTCTGATTTTCAAAGGTGCAGCATGTCTATTGATTCCAGGTTGGACATGGCTTTATACATCAGGCACAGATCACCTCTGGGCAGGCGGTATGCCACTGAGTGGAGCTGCAGTTTCTTTAACCAGGCAGCAAATGGCATGTGTTTGAGCCCTTTGATCCTCCTGGTGAGGTACTTTTGTGGTCTTTCCAGCTGCTGCAGGTGTCTGATAAGGTACATCCCACAAGGGGCATTGTACTCAATTATGGGCCTGATGAGGGATGAGTAAAGAGGCACGATGACCTCCCCTGATCTAGATGTGAATACCTTCATGATTAGGTGGGCTATATGAAATGTTTTTCTAAACACTTTGGCCACGTGGTTGTCAAATGAGAGATTGCTATCAACTTGGGTCCCCAGGTCCCTTATCACTTCTTCCATACTTAATGGGCTACCACCTACTTGGTAATTTGTGGGCACTTAGTTTTATATTGAAGCTGGTGAGCTTATCTATAATGACCAAGTGGGGTATTGTATGGAAGGCTTTTGCGAGGTCCAGGTAGGTTGTGTGGACTACCTTCCCCTCGTCAATGGCCTTGGTGACTCTTTCAAATGACTCAACCAGGTTTAAGAGGCAGGATCTGCCCTTAACAAAGCCAAACTGGGTAGGATCCAGTGTCTGTAGGTCCCCAATATCTTTATTTCTGAGGTCCATAATGATCCTTTCCATAGCTTTGCAGACCAAGCTAGTCAGGCTTCTGGTCCAATAGTCTGCAGTATCCATTGAGGCACCACCTTTGTGGAGAGGGACCACTGTTGCTGTACACTGCTCTTTGGGTACATATCCTGTGGTAAGGCTGAGATTGAACAGTGGTTTTATGTTTGTGTTCAATTCTTCTTGGGGTTCATGTTGGACACAGCCCAGGACACTGTCTGGTCCCATTGATGCTGTGTGATTTGCTTTGGAGAGGCTGGCTGTTACCTGGGCATCTGAGATGTCAGGGGGCCAGCACTCTGCTGGGATAGATATTTGCCCTTTTGGTGGGGGGTTTGCACTGAACCTGTCAGCTCAGATGTTGGCAATGTCTGTGGGTTTGGTGTATTGTTTGTCATTTTGGACTAATTCTGAGCATATCTGGGAATTCCCACTTAGGTTCCTACCATAACTAAAGAAAGCCTTGTGATTATCCTTAGTGTCCTGTACAATTTTTATCTCAATGATGGCCTTAGACGATTTTATGTGTGGCCGTAGTTTTTCAATAATACTGATCAGAGATGCCTTCCCTTTTTGGGATTTTGCTCTATCATATAGTAGCTTCCTCCTTGTATTGTATGTTTTTTTATGGCTGGGGTCCACCAGACAAGATGCCTGCCTTTGCAGGATTGAATCTTGGTTTTATTTGGGATTGCATGATCCATGGATTCCTGAAGGTGTTCATAGAATGCGTTTATAATGGGTTCTGAGGTCTGGACCATATTTTCCACAGGCACGGGGGCTGTGAAGGATTCCACCTCGGTTTTGAGGAGTGTGACATTTGCCTTAGTGAAATTTTTCACTGTGGTTTTCTGGCCATGGGCTGGGGTCGGGATGTGAATATCCAGTAAGATTACTCTGTGGTCTGATCTTACCAGTGAGGGATACACTTCTGGTCTTGGGCATAGAGTCCCCATGTTGGTGATGATCAGGTCCAGTATGTTTTCCCCTCTTGTGGGAGTGGTAGCAAGTTGTTCCATAGCATTTGAGTTTATAAATTCTAGGAACGTTTGGGCTAGGGTGTTGCAGCTAGGGTAATGCTCCCAGTTCATGTCTGGGTAGTTGAAGTCGCCCAATATAATGGTGTTTGGGGAGACCTACATATTTTCATGTGTTCTCCAGTCAGCCAAGTGTGGTTCCAAGTGTGGCTATAAACTGGAAGGCGGTTTTACCCACTGTTAGTTGCACATGGATAGTCTCTGATGCTTCATGCTGTGCCACCAACCTGGGGGTGTGGGTATCTTTGACAAATACTGATACTCACCCTCCTTTTGTAGTTTGTTTCATGTTTTGCAGCTGTATAGCATGGTATGAGGTGTAACCTGTTAGTGCCAGGGTGCTCTTGGGAGTCTTGAACCAGGTTTCTGTTACTGCACAGATATCAACATTCTCCATGCTGTGGAGAGTTTGGAGTGTGTGCATCTTGCAGTTTAGACTTCTGGCATTGAGTAGCATTACGTCTAGTTTCTTATCCCTTGTGATACCTATGGAGGTGGGTTTGTCTTTTGAGCCTTACCTAAAAAAGGCACTATGGGGGTGACAAGAGCCTTTGGCAATATCCAAAATGCCACAGGTGATAGGTGAAAGCCATCCCTAGCAAAGCATCATGTCTTGTCGAGCATGTCATCCCAGGCTGACAGGCATTGGTTCCCCTTTCACTGACACCAATACTTAAGACAATTGTTGTAATTGATCATCTTGTCTTCATATTGTGGCATCATGTTTGGTGAGGGTAGGATGATACTCAAGGTCATCAAGTTTGCATATACTACATGGTGGTAAATGCTGGCACTACCTTACATTGCTTAACACATGGCCATCATGCCTCAGGTAGTGCTGCAGGGCTGCCTATGTCAGATGCACATACTACACTCCCTGCACATGTTTGAAAGCAGGTTGTGTCAACTTAGGCATCCCTTTCATTATATGTGGGAGTCAGAGACAGGTATAATTTCCAGGGTTCCTACTGAGCCAGTGTATGTGCTATGCGTTGCCTCTTTGCTAAGGCCAAGGTATACTGGGCATGCCTCCTTCTGCCTACTGGGGCAGGCTCAGGTTGTTCCTCCTCCGAGTCACACTCTGCCTGTGATGGCCTTGGCAATGGTGGGGGGCTGTTTGGCCCAGGCCTATGCTGGTCCTGCTGCAGCTGTTTTCACAGAATCATATTATGTAGCATAGCACATACCATGACAATTTGGGTACATGTAGTAGGTGAGTATTGCAAGGCTCCACCAGATGTGCCCAGGCACCAGAACCATGACTTGAGCAACCCAAACACATGCTCAATTACATTTAGTGTTTGTGCATGTGCCTCATTATGGCGTTCCTGTTCAGGTGTGTGTGCGTTTCTGATGGGTGTCATCAGCCACAGCTCCAGTGCATAGCCAGCATCCCCCCACTAAGTGACCATGTGGGATGTCTCCATTGGCAAATGTTTGGTACAGCTGCGTCAGATGCCAGATATGGGAATCATGGTAGCTTCCAGGGCAGCAAGCACACACATTCATTATTATGCCCTGGGCATCACACATGACCTGGCAGTTGATGGAGGGGAAGCCCTTGCGGTTAATGTAGGCCCTACCCCGCTCACCGGCTGGTGATTTGATGTGTATATGCGTGCAGTCTATTGCACCCACTACCTCAGGGTATTCTGCTATTTGCTGGAAGAGACGCATATTGCTGGCTAATACCTCATGGAAATTGGGGAAATATACATGATCACCGACATGTGCTGACATAGCATCCAGGAACTGGTGCAGTACCCTGGATGCTGATGCCTGTGATATCCCCATCATATCACCAGTTGGTCTCTGGAAGGTACCTGTTGCTAGTATTCTTAGGCCAACACATACCTTGGTTTCCACTGGGATGGGTTCCCTTCTGTTGGTTCTGTGTGTGAGGCGTGGCCTGCACAGCTCAACAATTTGCTGCAGGAGGTCTCTGTCCACTCTATAGCGCTCCACTATCTCCAGCTCATGTAACCCCTGGTAGGTGACCCTGGGCCTGTACACTCTTCTCTGTCTCCTCACTGAGGGTTGTCTGGCAGCATTTGCATTGTCACCACCCTCAGCATGTTGCATATGTCGCCTTATAACAGCAATGGCAGCCCCTAGCATTTTCTGTCTGAGTGAAGCTTTTTCAGTTTTCACTTCTAGTAGCTTACTCCAGTGTTGCAGTGTCTCTTGAGCGAAACAAACTGCACTGTTGTTTGCAGAGTTTTAAGTGCTGGGCTGGGCTAGTGTTCTGCCTGTGTAATTGCCTGATTCTGATTGTTTTCACCTGCTAGCTCTACTAGTATTCCCTGGTAGCTTCCTACTATTTGTTGTGCTTCCTTTTTCCTTTCTGTTTCCTCAGGGGGGAGCGACGCGCATACAAGCGCAAACACACTCACAGCAGCTCACACGCATGCACACATACTTACACGGACTAACACTTGCTTATTTGGGTTAAAACGCGTGCACACCAGCGCAAACGCGCTTACAGGTCTTTAAACAGCCTTATACATGCTTACTCCGGCTTAAACGCGCGCACTCACACTTTCACGAGCGCACTCTGTCTTACTCGGGTTTACAGGCACGCACACGCACGCATACCCGCTCAGCAAGAAACTTTGGTGTTATCCACAGTATACACCTTCCATTTCTTGGCTTTCCCTGGCCTACCTGTTGACACACCTCTTTCCATGATGTCTAACTGACAGCTGACACATGCCACTCTGCTCCTATGAGCTTCACTACTTTCATACATACCCCCCTTGTGATGTCACCTATCTCCTACTCTGTTACTCCCCATATCCTACTCCTACACTCCACTGACTGTGCTCATTTGCTATGTAAAAGTGTGATTCATTATCCTAACACTCATTTACATAGGATTGCCTACTAATGCTTGGTTACATGTCTTAGACTGGGCTTCTCCCCTTAGCAACCCCTACTCGGTGGCCATGTTATCTTCAGCCTGCTATCCCCTTACATTGTAATTTAACAATTTTCATAAGTTCCACGTTTGTGGCTTTTATTTTCTTATTTTATGGTTTTTATAGTGCACCCCATTTGTGCGGCGCTGCACTACGCTTAAACATCGGAAATCGCCGAAAAAAATAAAGTATTTTTATTTTAATTTTGCATCTGGGAGCATTTCCAATGTCCATATATTTGGCCATTAGCATACTTCCTCAACCATATGCAACCTTTATTTGGAGCTGACAAGGCTCCATTGTGCTATTTGCAGAACGGTACTCAGTTGTCAACTGAGTACATTTCTGCAGCTAACACGGCTCCTACTCAGACAGGTTTGTGCTTCCTGGATTGTAAATTTACCTCATTTGCATGCCTTTCGGCTGCAAGTGAGGTAATTTGCATATCCCAGCCCTGTCCATGTAGGAGACGTTTTAGGAGCTCTCTTACACGCCCCTACAAGCTGTTCCTGGATCGCTCGTCGGACATGATGGCTGCATGGAGTCTTACTCTACTCGTACACTCCGTGCAAGCCATCGTGAATCCGGCCCTTTGTCTTTTTTCATGTCTGTTGTTTTATTTAAAGTGATTGCATGAACACATAATTTATACTTGTACTGTTTTGTTTTTGTTAAAGGTAAATGTTTTCCTTTACATGATTTATCCTTGACTAGCATAACCTGCAGATTTACCATTGTGATAAAAAATGTTTTTTTTTAAGAAAAAACACAAAGGTCTTAAATATCCAGACATTCCTAATTCAGACACTTTCTATTTTCATTAGTTGTTTGTTTTGTATGCCTGTACCTTCCATATCTTACAAGCCCGCGGTGGTGGTGCTGCGGTAGCATTGTCGCCTCACAGTAAGAAGCTGTCCAGTTCGATTTTAGCTACAGCGTCTTCTGCGTGGAGACATGCATGAATGGGCATACCTTCGTTGAAGGTTGTGCATCAGGGCTGGTAACTCGGCACGTAAAAATCAACTACCAATCATTAGCGGACTGGAGTTCCGCTGTGGCGATCCCTAACTGGGAAAAGCCGAAAGACACAACAACAACCTTCCATATCTTACAAGGTGCCTCCTCAAAACCTAAACCTAGTATTTATTTATTTAGTTAATTTTATTAACCATGTTGGTGGGCTGATAAACAGACCATTTCAGCCACAACCCAGGGCATCTATGCAGTCACAGCTTTGTTTAAACATTGAATTATAGGTATCTGTTGCTAAACAATCCTTGACAGTATACTAATATTAAAATATTGCAATAGTGGTATAACATAATTCAGATCATCATGCAATAAAGGTATGAAATGTACAAAATGCAAACATTTGTTTATCCATTTCAAATAAGTAGTCATGTAAGCTTTCTTGTGTGTTTTCTGTGTTAATAATGGATATTATGTAAAAGTGTGCAACACGTTCTTTATTAGTTTCAGGCGTACAGGTTTTTGTGTGTGCTGCTCTGTCTTAGTTACCAAGAGTCAAAACAGGGTTATAATAACTTCTTGATGAATATCCTATATTAATTGATTGTCCTGAAACTTTGTTGTAATGAATTCTAGGCAAATGATTTAGGTTTGGAAAATGCTTTTTATTTATTGCCTTTGCTTACCAGGATTGTCAGACTGGTTACAAAAACTGATCCCTTTTCAGTGGAGGCCTGGGCAGAAAAACTCTACATACAAATTGACAATTTTTTATAGACATTTGAATTAACAATAATAACATAGAAACAATAACATTACAGAGTTGATACATATTAACATAATTAGAAATGACATTAAACAGCAAGAAAATGGTTGGACAAAAATCGATAACAGTAAAACATTTGAGGGAAATTTCAAACTGTTTTTAGGTAGAATATGCAGAAATTAGGAAGCAGAAACATATTAGAGCTTAAAAGCAGAAGGAAGTAATGCAAAGAGTAAGATACTTTTAAGGCAGAGAAAAAATAAAATAAGTAAGAAAGAGAAGAAAAGCTGAGTGGGGAAGTAGAGACTCCTAATAAAGAAAAATGACATTCATTGTAAGAGAGAATTGTTATTTGCCAATGATCGTGGGTTAGTAAGATAGAAAGCCTATAATCTTTGTAAAGTAGGGTCTCACAAGTGTTATGGCATTGTCTGAGGATGAATAAAGTGAGTAGTTAGGCTCGCTGTATTGCAGTTTGGCTGCTGATGGTGGAAAGTATGATCACTTCAGCATTATTTGCTAACCTTTATCCCCTGCTATTTTTTCACAGGCTTGTTTCCAACTAAATCTTGGGATTTTTCTCCATTTATAATGACAACTGTTTCTGTAACAAATTCCATCTCAGGATAAGAATTGTGAAACAATGTTGTGCAGCACAAATAATGCTGAATGGTTGTGCAGCACATATTATTAGCTGGCATATATATTGCTGTTATACATTAACCAGTAGAGGGCAGTAGAAACCAGGTGAAAGTCATAGAGCAGTACAAATACACGAGGCCAAAAATATAGTACAAAGAATGACAGGTCTGTTTTACTATTTAGCAGCATAATGCAATCATACCTCTCAACTGTTCAGATTTTACTTTATATTTTTTGTCTGTTCCTCATAAAATTTTGGTTTCCTGGCAAATCACTGGCTAATTATTGAGGACTGAATTCAGGAAATAATGACAGACATTTGAGTTTTAGACTTCATACATTTCGGAAAATTCATGCTAATGCAAAACCCTTTATTCTATCAACGTTCTAAGGTTCTAAGAGCAATATTTAAAAATTGTCCATATTTTTATGATTTGTCCCCCATTTTTTATGACTTCATCCATATTTCTTGCTCTAAGAGGTTGAGAGGTATGAATGCAATAGTTGTAAGGAGCTGTTCTTCCTCCACATCTGCTGACATCGACGTTAATGTTTCCTAGTTTCTTTCTTCTCTCTAATTACAATCCTTCTTATATGGGCAGGTGCTCTCCCTTGTTTGAATTCATAAAGTCTAACAGAGTAAAAAAAAAATCTTGCTGTGGTCTCTCTGTACAACATTTTTTTTTTGTTTTTGTGAAACAGTGCTTCATTGCTATTTATTGCTGTCCAGTGAATCTCTTAGGATTCTGCTTGTCCTTAGTAATTTCACCCTCCTCCCACTTATCAGGTGTTTCACCAGTTACCTCCCTCATTGCCTTGATCATCATTATACATGTTGGAATTAAGCTGCCATTCCCTTTTGTCTTCCATGATAAATCAAGTTCAGTGCTATAAGACTGTTTTGCAGTCCCTTTTCCCATTCACTGTAAAATTTTAGGTATAGCTTCCAAACTTAAACTCAGTACTGTAAGCAAGGTCTCCTCCTCAGGCCCCATAGTGGAGACACAAACTCCTCACTGTCATGTGACTGTCTCTGACATCTAATTGGCCTTAGCTGCACCCCTGCTGTATGGACCCCTTTGTTTTAATTTTATCATAATGGTCATCCTTAGGCCTTCTTGTTCTTGAATGACCATTCAGCTACCCCATATTTACTATGTTGTTGTTATGTTGTGGATCACATTAGTCATGTAGTTGCTAGGTGGGTGTGAAGATGACAGCATTTGCAACAATCCTACAGGAATAAGACTCAGACTCTGAGCAAACTATGTAGTAAACCTTAAACAATTGTACATCTGTATGTATGTTTTGTCTTAACAAGTCATTGGGCAAGACAGCAATTGCTTAGTGCTGTGAAGTATTCAAATCCATAGGAACTATGTTGTTTCATTATGATTAATGTTACAGGAACCCTCTTGCTGGTAAACTGTGCCATTAAAGGCATACAGCTCTTTGATAATAAACAGTAGCATCAAATACCTTATGCTCATAGACTTTTACTTCCTCACAGCCAATAAAATAAAAGAGTTTTTTTTAAGAATCTGCTGCATATTTCAAAGAAAAGGAAATTGCTGATGGGGACTGCAAGCAGTTCAGCTTATGCAATGGTAATAACAGCTTCTTGTTAGTCAGTACTTACATTCAGTTATCCATAACTTGCCATTAAGCATGCAAATCTAAATATCACAATCAGCTGTTTTCTCCAGTCTTAATCTCATGTTTGGTTTACTGTTGTTCATTAAACAAAAAACAAAAAAGAATTAGACACAGAAATTAACTATTTACAATCTAATTTGACATCAGAAATTAATTAGTGACTATATTATTTTATTTATACTCTATTACAAAAATGTACAGGTGGACCAGTGACCTCTTACCTTGTATTGGAGGCTACTTTATTACACAGATCTAGATTTTAGGTACTTTGTTCTGTGTTAAAATATACTTCAAGCTCAAATTCTGATTCAGCGTCCCATACAGTCCACTTTTTTTTTACTATGGAGTTGTATTTCTGATCTCTAATAGTTTTCAGTTCCATAATTTTAATCTCTGTAATAAGTTTTCACCTCTTTTAATGAATGTTACTGCTTTTTTTAACATTTTCTAGATATAGCTTTCTTAAGCTATATCATCACAAAAGACAGCAATGATTTCACTTCTTTAGTACATGTTATTTTATACCAACTTAGCTAAACATCTCTGTAATGATGTTAAAATATCTTCCAAATATAAGACTTATCATATGATTGAAGTAATTTTGTAGTGAAACATTCCCATCTCAACTATCAGATCTCCAACATATGCCTCTTGCCTGTGGGAACAAATTGCGAAGGTGTATAGAAATACTTTGTGCACATTTGCATGCCACAATTCTATTTTGTTGCTTTAGTTGCATATCTAGTATTAAGGCATATGTCTCCCATGATGATCTGTAATAACTTTATTTCTTTACTCCATGATATGTGTACCTTTGCACTGTATCGTGTTCTCATTTTTAATATTGTCTTATATGCCCTACTTATTACTTTTTCTGGTCCGCCATTTCTGTTATAGCCTCAGTTATATAATATGCTATTTATTGTGTAATAAAATCACTATCCAACCTCTGCATACCATCCATGAACTCTGAAGTTAGACCTGATCTGAGATCAATAGCCCAAACAATTACTGCAGCATAATCCCTTTTTATTATGTAATCTTCTTTTATAATCTGAGCCCAACATTTCAGTTCTTTCCTCTTTTGTTCTCCAAATGCTCATGCCATTTTCTTCTGCAACTTTCTTATTACTTTATGAAGTATCACCTATTGGTGGTGTTTTAGTTTTCCAAGATCTAACTTTCTTTAACATAAAGAATTGCTTTACAGTTTTATGTTTATAAGGCTGTATATAATACTCTCAGTTTTCATTTCCTAGATCTGCCCAAATGCTCATGTGTGATCCTGTTGTTACCTCATTGGACTCTATGCCTATCATGTGCTTCCAACTGAGCATATATTCCATATGCTAAATTGAATATGTTAATGTATATTGCATAGACTTATATTATGCCTTGCAAATATGGAAACCCCAAAACTACCCTGTTCCTTTGTCTGTATTAATTTTTCCCATTGCACTCTTTTCCTTTTGTTATCCCCATGAAACTGAAGAACAACAACTAAAGAACCAATGTGGATGTGCAGACTCGTAGATAAGAAACCGCTCGTACAAAGGATGAAAAAGTTTATTCACACACGAAGTTACAAAGTCACTGGTTAAGCGCTTTCAACTGGATAACCCAGTCTTCATCAGAACAATACTGTGATGAACAGCTGAGACTAAATAGTCATCAAAGCTCTTAATTAATTAAAAAAAACCCGCCAAAAACTTTAAAGCTACACTACCTAAAATGTAACACAAACCATACTGGGGATCTAAGTTAAATAACTTCATGTATAAGATTAAAAACACATATATATAAATAAATAATAACGACAACTACTAGATGAGACAAAATGCATAAGTACAAATATATAAGCAAACATATATAAATTTAAAAATACATATATATATATTAAGATGTAAAGAATGTTAATAAAACAAATGCTTATATAACAAATACTAATGTAAAAAATACTTATCTAATAAATCTAAAACATTCCAATAAATTCCCCATGAAACTCCTTAATTTCATTTTTCATATGCTTTCATTTCCAGGCTCTTGGATTACGCAGATAAGCCTGGCCTACATAAACAACCAGTAGGACCAAAAAAAAATAATCATTTGAATCTTATTATCAGTGTCCATAAATAACAGTTTCCATATTCTTACTTTATTTTATACTTTTTTGAGTAATTACTTTCTGAATTTCCTTAGCTGTTTGCCCAATGTCTTGTTTCAACCAGATCTTCAAGTATCTCCTCCTATTATGACCCACAAAAAAGAAGAAGCTCTGCACCAAGTCATGTGTTGGAACATAGTTTATAATAATGGCCTTCATTTTTGCTTCATGTACTTTATATTCTGCTTTGCTATGAAGATGATTCATTTTATAAATTTTTATGCAATGTTCTAGATTAACATATTATGCAATCTGCAAAGGGATTATTTTCTTATTAATATCACCCCATTTATATCTAATTATGTTTTATTGTCTTATGTTCATGGCTAATGGCTCTAAATATAAAACAAAGAGTAATGGTGAAACTGGACAGCACTGAATAGCTGCTGTTGCAAGGCCAATTGCTTTAGACCAGTGTTTCTTAAACTTTTTTTAGATGCAGGAACCCTGCAGAAAATATTTCTTCTTGTGGAATCCCTATGAAAATTTCAACAAGCATTTAATCAACAAATATATACAAACAATGTAAATTGTAAAAAAAATGTAAAGATAAAATACAGAAAGTCTGGTGTACTTTATGTTACCACCTTTAACAAGAGAATATTATTTGATAACATTAAGAATGTTATTTGGAAAACTGGAGAATTTTGCAAGTCCTGCCAGAATTAAAACAATATATTGGTGATAAACCTAATTTAGCCTATAGGAATTGCTGCAATTTAAAACAGTGGCTTTGCTATAAAGACATGAATAATGTAAATAAATCTAGAGTAAGTAGCAAAGTTGGTACATTCCCTTGCTATAATTGTTCTTGCTGTAAATTGATATGTAGTAACAATGAATTCATACATGTGGTCATGGGAAAGATATATCATTTAAAATGTTTCTCCACCTGTAACTCCACCATTATAGTCTATTTAGCTACTTGCTCAAAATGTTCCGGGTTCTGTATGGCCAAGAGTAGTAGAAAACTTAAAGAGCAGATGATCGAGTATCAGTCAGATAAAAGGAGAAATGTTAATAGCAGCTATCTTACAAAACATATTATAGAATGTGGTCCAGAATATACTTTCACTTTTGGACTAGTTGAAATATTGGTTAAAAATCATAGAGGAGGCGATATTAATAATAATTTAGAAGTAAATGACTATAATTGGATATTGCATTTGGAAGCCAGTCGGATACCAGGTATAAATGTTGCAGTTAGTGTTAAACTGATCTTAAAAGAAAAACAGATATGTTTGAAATGAATTAGTGTTAGTAGGTTTTTAATATCATGATATTTTATTCTTTGAATTTTAACTGTTACTTTGTTTCATTGAATTTGAATGTGCTTTTAAAAAGTTTTAATATTGATTAATTAGATTTGATTTCTTATTGGGAGTTGTGTCATGTGACTGAATTTCAACTTACTATTTAAATAGGCACTTGGTTTTATGCTGTAATTAACACTGATAAAGGGAATTGTCCCGAAAGCGTTGTCTAGTTAATACATTTGCTGGAGTTTCTGAGTCCAGTGTTTTCTTTGGATTTTAGCTGATTGCTGCCATTGCCTCTGTTTACCATATTCCATTGATCCTATTTTTTTTGGGGGGGGGTGTAAAAATACCTGTGTAAGCACTTTCAAGTAAAAATCCTAAATCTTCTATACTTGGTTGCATATTTGGGAGCTATATATTATGTCCTCTCATTGTTTCTTTATGAATTGCTTATCCAATCAATCTTCCTAGTCCTTTCTAACTTCTTCTGATTGATTCCTGTAGTTATTGTGCATTATTTTATACGCCCTACTAATTATTCATTTTTTAACAGCAGCTTCTATTCTAGATACAACTAAAAACTTTAGCAGTGCAGGACTTTCACTCAGGACTCCATTACCTCTTTCTCTTTGCCTATATTTTGAAATATCAGTCCCTGATAGGAAAGGCATTATCAAGCCTGTAGCCTAAATGCCTTCACGGCCTCCTCCCATTCTTTTTCCTTTCCCTCTCTAATTATTTGTTCCCAATATCTTGGTTCCTTTGCCAGTTTCCTCTTGTAAATTCCAACCTCCTCTTGCCTATTATCTGTACACCTAATTGCAGTCATCCCTATCAGCAGAATCTCCTTTCTCTATTGCCATGTTAAATTAGTTCTTAAAATACTATCTGCTACTATATGAATATAATATTTCTCCCTTTTTAATTTCTCTAAATCTTTTGGGTTTCTAATACCATGATGGGAATGGACCCCATTCCTAAGTCAAAGTATGATTAAAGTTCATGAAATTAGTATTGTTTCAGTCTTTGATTTCTGCCAAAAGTGCTTTTTGCAGCACCCAAAATGTGCCCAGTAATGAGACCTCTTGCAATTCATACAGGGTTACATGGATTGGTAACATATCTAAATACAACTATAGATTATTTTTTATAAGACCCGTTGCTCCAACTACTATTGGTCTAGGTATCTTTCTTCCACATTGCTGTCATTTCTGGGTGCAGATCTTGATATTTTATGACTCTGCATCTCTCTACACAACACACTGTAGTCACTGGTTGTGGCAATTTCAATGATCAGTGCTACTTTTGTCTTCTTTTCATGGACCACTATATCCAGTTTTCTAGCATCTATCTTTTGCACTGTTGGTCATACGTGATCCCATGTGATAAACTTCATTGTTTTCTAAGATGCTTTGTGGCTCATGTTTCCAGTGTTTTTCAGACACTTTAATACCATAATGTTTGAACAATCCCCAATGCAACAGTCTTGCCGCATTATTATGCCTTTCAGTATACAGTCCTTCTGCCATTAGTATATCACAACCAGCAACAAGGTATGTCTTGCATTTGTCTGTTTCTCCCACATATTCAATGGATTTTGTAAACCAGTGTGTATGCAGCCCAATATCTTGGGCCGACAATATTAACCTTTCATCTCTTGGTATGAATTTGCCTCTCCTTAACAATTCCTGCATTCATTCCTGATCAACATGAGGTTCTTCCAGAAGTTTTCTATACTTGCAACTATATTTATGCAGTTTCCAGAATTCCTGCCTTCTCATCTGGTCCTTCATCTTATATTCTTTCTTTTGTTTTTTGGCACATTCAGTTGCTGCCTGATTTTTATCTACTTCTGGTTTGATTTCCATTCCTGTTTGACGCTGATATACTTCTGCTAGATTAAGTAGAGAAGTCATCTTAGATTTATTCTCCTCATATTTCAAAACTTTCACTATGTTTGGGTCAGTGAGGTCAGCAGATATGTGTGGAGTCCCACAATTACAAATCTATACATGTAATCAGTTTCAAAGAGGCCCATCCCTCCTTTGAAACAGGGAATATATAATCTTGGTATACACTGATTTTTATAAATCATTTGGTGAGCATGAAGCATCCTTCTTGTTTTCCTATTTAATCTGTCCAACAGATTTTGGAGCCAGTCAGTCACTCCAAAACTATAAATTAGGACAGGAAGAGCAAATTGGTTTATAGCTTGGGTTTTGTTCCTAAATGTCAGCTCTGTTTTCAGGATTAATTTAAGTCTTCTAAAGTATTCCTTACTAAGTTTTATTCACATTTGTTCATGTTTTATTGTTGATCCATCATCAATTTCCAAATATTTCTACATTCTCTCTTGCTCAAGTTCTTTAATATCATATTCTCATCCCAAACTGATGTTTTCCTGTTGCTGCAGTTTTCTTACTTTAAATGTTGCTTTTGCACATTTATCAAGATAAAATGACATTCTTATATCATCTGAAAAAGTTTTGACAATCTGCAGTTGTACTGCCAGTTCCTCATCTGATGAGTTATACAGTTTTAAATCATTGACAAAGAGAACCTGAGAAGTCTTTACACTTTGTTGTTTTCTAGGATCCAAATTATAGCCATGGCCTAAGCTGTTACATAAACAGCTTAATGGGTTAAGGGCAAGGCAGAATAGCAACAGTGACAGAGTCACCCTGGAATATCTCCCTTTGAATTTTTATCTCTGGGATAATAATTTGTCCTTTATCATGGCTTAATTGCAAAGTGGTCTGCCACTATTTCATGGTCACTGTAATGTAGTCTATCAGTGTAGGGTGTATCTTATACATTTTTAAGCACTCTTTTATCCATGAATGTGGGATACTATCAAATGCTTTTTTGTAGTCAGTCCATGACATACTTAAATGCTTCCTCTTTTTACAGTTCTCCACTATGACTTTCTTTTATTGCCCTTTTGTTCTACTGCCATAATTGAATTTTCTTCTAAATGACTATAACCTCTGTCAGCATCAGTTCCTGTGTATAGTTTATACATCATCGGAAGGCAAGTTATTGGTCTATAATTTTTAGGGTAGCTTGCAGGTTCACCCTTAAGTAGAAACATTGTTTCTCCTGTTGTTAGCCAGGTTGGTGTCTGTTCAGGGTGTGCATATAAATAGTTCTTAGTCATGGCTAAATCTTCGTGCAAAGATGTTAATACTTTTAACCAAAAGTTAGGTATTGCATTTGGGCCTGGGGTTTTCCAATTAGAGGCTTTTCTTAACTTTGTTTCAATCTCTCTGGCTGTTACTTCATCCCATTTCATATCCTGTACCTCTGAACTTCTTATTCTTTCTTTTACTTTTTCTATTCATTTAGCATCTTTGTTTTGTTCCACAGGATCTTCATAGACATGTCTCCAAAATGTATCTATTTCTTCATTTTTTGGTGGTATTTCAATTCCTTTTACCTTATTTTTTAGTTCTCTATAAAACCTTTTTGGGTCATCAATAAATTGTTTATTTTGTACTTTTCCTTTATATTTATCTTCGTATCTTCTAAGTTTTTTCGCCTATGCTGACATTTTTAGTTTGTTATTTGTGATAGTGCATGATAGAACCTAGTCTGTTCTAATACTGTACATTGCTTTTATCACATCTTTCTTAGTATTTTTGTTTATCTATTCCCTCTTCTATAGTCTTCTAACAGTGATACTTCTTGTCTTAATTGCTTTATTGTTTTCTCTATTCAATATTTCCATTATGATATTCAATTTCTCCCCTGTGTTCTTGTGGTAGACCTTTATCAGTTATTAATGTAGCTGCACAGTAATGTATCCTGTTTACTTCTGTTATATCGCCTGGATCTCTATGGACAGCTCTAATTACTGTGTTCATTTGTTTTATCAGACTTCTGACTTCTTGGGTTTTATTGACCTTCTGCAGTCTATTTCTTTCATTGATTTTAATATATCTATGTCTATTAAATAAAGCAACTTTTCTCTTAGTTCATTTTCTTGCAAACTGAGAGCACATCCCTTGTTTTCCATTTCCTGCGGGCATTCTGTAAAAAGTTCTATAGGATCTTCCTGTGGCACATTTCATCTGTGCCATCTGTTGCTTTGTCATATGGAAACTCTCTGGCCTATCACTCCTCAACATTGACTGTATCAGAGTTTCCACAGTTTCTTGTTCCTTGCTTCCCAGCTTCAAGTGAACATTTATACTGGTTTCCTGTAGAAGGCTCCAAAATATCTTCATGTGGCACCTGACCAATTGCTTCCTGTTCCACTGGTTTCTCCTTAATTTGGATATCCATTGCTCTATCCTGTTGTGGTGCTTTCTGAATTAGATTTTCTACACTGAATCCTTCACTTCAGAGGTACTCCATAACCTCAATTTCTATTTCTATAACTTCTCCATTGCTAATCTCCTTTTCTACTTTTTCTCTTTGTCGTCTTATTTTTTGTATTGTAAAGTTTTTCATGTCCAGATTCCTTTGACTGTATTTCTCTTCAAATATCTTTGGTGCTGCTCTTTTTGTATTGATTAGTTTTGCTTTCTCCTTTGCACAAATATTACATCATATTAAATCTTTTTCTTTCCCATGTCCATATTTCTTTGTCAGATGTCTCCTGATCTTCCTGCTTCTCCTTACTTTGGGGACTCATGCTGTGATGCAACCTGTGTTAGACCTTCTACACCAAATCCTTCACTTCACAGGCACTCTATAATTTCAACTTCTATTTTCTAACTTCTACTTTACTAATCTTTTCTACATTCCATTTTTGTGATATTATTTTTTTATTGTGAAATTTTCCATATCCAGATGCCTTTGCCTGTATTTCTCTTTGAATATCTTTGGGGTTGCCTGCTTTATATTGATTAATTTGGCTTTCTCCTTTGCAAAAATATTGTACCCTATCAAATCTCTCTTTATTTCCCATGACCATATTTCTTTTTTATACTTTTCAAATATCTCTAGGTTTTGTGGTTTATATTTTCGCATTTCCTCAAAAGCTTCTTTTTCTAAACAGATCAAAGTTTCTTGATCTATACACTGTTTTTCACAAATCTGTTGTATTAATGAACACAGCTTTTCATTTGAAGCTTCTGACAGTTTTTCCTGTGGAAATATTGTTTTCCTTTAATTTTTCTCTTAATCGTTTTGTGTATGTATGTATATATATATATATATATATATATATATATATATATATATATATATATATATATATATATATAGTGTCTGGAAATTCTGGCCTTTTTGCATAATAGTAACAATACACAATTAGCGGACCGGAGTTCTGCTGTGGCGACCCCTAACTGGGAAAAGCCGAAAGACACAACAACAGCAACAAGTAACAATACACAATTTCTTTCTTATCCTCAGTAGGTTCATAGGTTCATAGGTTTATACTAGGCTATCTGCCCTAAGGCATTTATAAGCCTAGCCCAAAGTTTTGTGGCTTACGCCACCCCTTATATGAAAAAATACTGTGCCCATTAGTTTGTTGTGCCTCTGTCCAGCAGTGACACAGAGATGATTCCCGGGGTAAACCTACGATCTCCCATTCACAAGTCAAGATTTCTCTTGAACAGAGCCAGCGAGGTGCTCTGCCTCACATGGACCAGGATTTTATTCCACAGCATAGGGAGTCTCTGAGTGATAAATCTATCCCTCCAGCACATCCTATTTATATCCGTGCTAAGGTTTAAGTCGCTTGCTCTAGTGGTTTTGGTGGATTTGGATTTTTTGAGGTGGAGCATGTCCATTAATTCCGGGTTGGACATGGCCTTGTATGTCAGGCACATGTCACCTCTGAGCAGACGGTATGCGACTGAATAGAGCTGGAGTTTCTTCAATCTGGCAGCATATGACAGATTTTGGAGTTCATTTATCCTTTTGGTGAGGAACTTTTGGGGTCTCTCCAATTGCTGCAGATGTCGGGTGAGATACATCCCGAATGGGGCATTGTACTCGATCATTGGTCTGATAAGTAAAGAGTACAGGGGAACAATGACCTCACTAGATCTGGATGTGAATCCCTTCATGATCAGGTGGGCAATGTAGAAGGTCTTTCTAACCACTTTAGCAATGTGAGTGTCAAAAGAAAGGCCACTGTCAACCTGGGTCCCCAGGTCCCTGATAACCTCTTTTGTGCTTAGTGGATTGCCACCTATATGGTAGCTTGGGGTTACCTTGTTTTTCCCGAAGGGCTCTTCTTTGGCCTATCAGTTTTTGTGATTTTTCCAGACTACTACTTCCTTCTATGTCCCCATTGTAAGAATGTTTCTATTTTTTGAAGATTCTACACTGTCATCTTTTCCAGTCCTGGCACCAGTCCACCTACCAGGATTGGGCAATTTTTTTCCAGGGTCTTGTGCACCCAGCTCTCTCCTTTTAATTTTTAACCTACTTCTGTCCATGATATATGCTATATAAATACAGTCTATATATCAGTGTCTTCTTGGTGAGATTTTGTGAAAAACAGGGTCCACCTTGTGAAGGTACTCACCAAGACTTGAGGATGAATTCAGTTTCAGCAATAATACTCTCCTTTAATTGCTGACTTATCTCTCCATTCGGATCCCAATATTATATGAATATAATATTCTGTATGACTGTTGCTATTCTTGTTAAGGATCGGCATCCAAAATCCTACTCTCTCCTTATTTCTTGAATTTCCTTCCTGCTTCATCATTATCCCTTTCCACTTTGAATTGGAGCTTTCTGCTTGTGTTATGTATTGGAGTCTTAACTGTTCAGCTCTGAAGTATCTCTTCAAATTAGGTAATCCTAAACCACCGTGTTCTATTGGAAGGATCAACTTATCCCACTTGACTCTTGCCTTCTTCCCGTCCCAGAAAAAAATCCTTCAACTTTTCATTAATTACTATCTACAATTTCTCCTCTGATTGATAAAAATATGTCTCACCTGTGTATAAAAGTAAAGGGATGAAAAACATTTTATTGCTTGTATCTTGCTATCCAGATCCACAGACAAAAGCTTCCAGGCATAACAGAATCCTTTCTAACCCACACTCCTAAAAACTTCATTTTATCACATTGCCATCAATATGGATATTGATGAACCAATTAAATTGTGTGTACATAGTTTACAGCTATAACCTTTATTTTATCTTCATTAATTTTATATTCTGAATCTGTCTCAGAATGTTAGACAACACTGTTAGAAAATATTGAGATGACCTTTTCTGGTTTTATCAGGTACAAAATAATATTGCCTGCAAAAAAACATTTCTTGATGACCATACCAATTATATCCTTGAATTTCTGGGTCCCTTATTTTCTTTGCCAATGTTATAAATATTATGCAAATAACAAAGGGGAAAGATGGCTCCTGTGACTATTTCCTCTGTTTAGACACAACTTAGAGAGGAACCCTCATATAGCCTCCTAATTAATGTTATTATTGTATCAGGGAATGCAAATGCTTCCATTGCCCTACTCATAAAATCTTAGTTTACTCTGTAGAATTCTTTTTCTGCATCAAGACCCACCAACAACAACAGTATTTTCTCGCATTCTGCTTCCCTCTGGATTATTATTGTTTTATTAATGTTGTCAAACCCCCCCCCCACACACATACACACACAAAACTACATTGATCCATATGTCTCAGTTTTAACACCACATTTGCCATTCTTTTAGCTATTATAGACATAAACACTTCACAGTCATGGTTTAAAACTGAAATGAGCCTATATGAAGCTGGGTTGGATGGGTCTTTAGCATCTTTAGGTATTACAGCCTGCACAGTTTTCTTCCTGGACGCAGGTGCTTCCCTTCTTTTAAGATACAAAAATCAAACAAATACACCACGGACAGTTAAAGACAGCCAGGAAAAATAATTGGTACCAATGAAGACAAAGCAAGGCTGATCCACCATGGAGAAGTTGACTTTAATAATATAACAGAAGTAATAAAACACCCTCTAGAAACACACTTCCAAAATAGCTGTAGGATGAGCACTTTCAGCAAAATGGCTTCATCAGATCATTAAAACAACTCATTCACTCTGCTAATTTAAGCAGAGGCTTGACCAATCAGATCTTTCTTCTCAGCTTCTGCCCTTGTAACAAGAATCTTAAAGGGAACACTCCATTTAAACCAGGTGCTTTATCTGCTTGCAGATCTGCAAGCCATCATATCTCAGCTATCTCTGTTAAGTTACACAGATCACCCATCCTTGGACCTTCAGCTAGTACTTCCAGCATCATAAAATGAAAACTATGATCAGGATGATTCATTATATGTTGCAACAGGGCATTAGCCTTATTCTTTAACCTTATATCACTTATATGTTGCAAAACTCTCACCTTGAAAGGACAATTGGTCTTGCCATTATAAAAACTTATGCAAACATTACAGCTAGCAACATATATCACATTCTTGGTGTTGCAATCCGCATAAGTGTTAAGTACCCCTTCTTAGTAATGGGATGTTTGAAGCTATTATTGGAAGTTATGTAACTGCAAGCTTTACATTTCCTCTATATAAATGTACCCTTCTTGCCAGTTACTAAATTCACCTTCCTGACATTTCCATCTCGACATAATAGTTGCTTCAGGTTTCTTTTATTCTTAAAACAGAATCATGGAGCATCTCCCAATATGTGCCTAATTCCCTTATCTGCTGTTAAATCTTCCAGTTATTTCTTATTATATCGCACACTTGTATATCTTGACTATATGTAAGCATACATCTTATTCCACTGATTCTCTGTTATTCTCAATGAATGTATTTTCATTTTCGTCAGTATCATGAAGAAAATATGATTTGCCTGTAGTCTCTCTCATTCTCCTGATCTCAGTAGCTCTTTTATAGACCTGTTCAACTTATATCTCCTTCCGTAAATGTGCTGTATTAACCTTTTTGGCTCTGTATCATAATCTGAATCATTAGTACATAGCCTAAAGGTTCAAAGAAACTGTTCCTTTATAATATGGGGAAATATATGTCTTGGATGCATACTATTTTGATGCAAAAGATGGTTCTTCCAGCATTGTTTCTGAAATATCTATGTATTAAGAATCTCATCTCCTCCTCTTAGCAATGTAATGTCAAGGAAATCTATTTTTTTCTTTTAAACTATGAACATCAATGTTCAAAAATGATGTAGTACTCTTGAGGTAATGAACAATTCCTAGTAGCTGGTCTTCATCACCTTTCCAAAGGAAAAATATGTAATCCGCAAATCTCTTATAAAACAAAATGTATTGCTTCCATATATTCATATTGTTGAATACAAATTCTGCTTCCCAGTGGGCCATAACAATGTTCAAGTAACTATTTGCACAGGAGGCGCCCATTGCAACACCCCATTTCTGTAAGAAGTATACATTTCCAAAAAGTAAAACATTATTCTCCAACATCAATTCAAGCAACAAATACAGCTGTAAAATTTCTTTCCTTTCATAAATAACTTTTTCAGTTAAAAATTTACATATGGCTTCATTCCCGTAATCACTGGGGATAACTGTGAACAGACTCTGACATCCATTGTCACCATTATAAATTCTGTTGTCACGTCAGATGTTTGAAAGTATGTCGAAAGGGTTTGTAAGAAATTCTCGGTATCCTTTAATAGTGTAGTTGCTTTTGGGAGCACTTTTTTTCAATTTGTGTTGAATATAAATGGATGCAGGCTCTGTAATCCATCCACTGTCAAAACAATGGGCTGCATTGGTGGATTACTACTCTTCTTATGCATTTTAGCTTCATACAGGCTCATTTCTATTTTAAACCATGACTGTAGAGTGTTTATGTCTAGAATAACTAAAGAAATGGCATATTAACTTAAACATGCTTTTATCCAGCCTTTTTTCTCTTTTTATACTGTAATGCTGCATTTATTAAAACTAAAAAAGAAGAAAAAAGGCACTTGCTTACTTAAGTATCTTTATCGCATACAGCAATAAATGAAAATGCTTTACTATGTATACCATGTAATTTATATCATGAAATGTTTTATACATATACTGTTAAGAAAAAAATGTTTTGCTTACAGTTTTACTTCTTTCCCCTTTCATTTCAGTGTCCTTCCAAACATTAATGCCATGAAGTGGGGTATATGCTTTTCATTCCCCACAACTTAAAAAAAGTCAACAGAAGTCCAACCTTTCCCCTTTTTCTTGCAAATTCATATTTCACAAGTGTGATTGATGCTTTATAATCTCATATTTATTCACCAGTTTCAGTGCCGTTGGTCTTCCTTTTCATCTCCATCTCCCAACCCCAAACTCTGGTTCAAATTCAAGGAACTCCTGATTCTTCCAGTCAAATTCTCTGCTTTTTTTCTGCCTCTCAAGCATTTTCCTTTGGAGCATTGGAAAAGGTTCACTGGCAAAGTCTCTTTGTGAGCTGTACCATCAGAATAATGAGAAGCATATTCCCCCTTTGTTTGTTGGCTCACTTTTTCTTGGATAGTCTTTTGTATTTCCTACTTAGCCTGTTCTGTATCAAAAAATGACTTTGATCTTCCATTAAAAATATTTTGAAGACAGCTGGATACAGCATCTTGACTCTCATACCTGCCTCTCAAAATTCCCTGACTGATGGGATAAATTTGCTTCTCTTCTGCCTGGTGTACAATGAATAATCATTTTCCACAAACACTCTACTGTCTCCAAGTTTTAATACTTTGCCCTTCTGCCACAATTTTGTCAGGATCATCTCCTTCTGCTAGTATGATTGCAACTTTACTAAAACGGGTCTTAGCTGCTTTCTCATGGTTATATCTGGAGCATATACACAATGTCATTTTTCAATTAAGAAATACTACTGTGGGATACCAGTCAAGTTGCTTATTTATGCTTTCATAAAATTAATATAGTCTGTTCCTTCTAGTTTCTCTGGTACAGCAGAAAGTCTCAGGTTTTCCCATCATGCTCTGGCCTCTCTCTATTTTTTAAATATCTCTTATTGAACAGTCTTGTTCTCTGCAAGCATTTTCTTATTTTTAATCTCTGATTTTTGCAGTTTTATCAGTTCATCTGAATAGCTGTTTAAACTAGCTTCTTCCATTTTTCCAGCTTTTTTGTTAGAGTTGAAATACCCCTTCAGTGTTTCATTTATTTTAATCAGTTCTGAGCACATTTGATTTAAGTTTTCCTTTAGATTATTGGAAGCTATGTTTTGTAACAACTACTTTTTTGCTGAAATACTGCAGGATTTATTTCTTTGCCTTTTCTAGTTGCTTTTATTTCAGGCTTTCTGTGTTTCTTATTTGCTGGTATCCAGGCATGTGTACTTATTAGCCGGTAACTAAATTTACTAAATCTGGCAGATTTACTGGCCCCTGTCTCTCAGTTTCTTTTTCAAACTGAGATTAAGTTGTTGATCAGTGTGCATCCATCTTGGAAGTCTCATGCATTGTTTTTTATTGCTTGTACCTATACCTCCTTCACTTGTTTCCGGCTATTGTTTTCTCTTTGCCAGTTCATTTTGGGTCAGTTGAGGGTCTGTCTAAGTTTTTAAACCAAGTGGATGAAAGACTCAAATAAAGTAGGACAGAATAGCTTGAAATGAAGTTGTATTTATCTGTAGTCTTAGGAAGGAAGACAAGCATTTTTGTTAGTTCGTGTTTGCAATGAAAAGTCATTATCCATGTAAATTCTTGTGTCTCCAACCTTTAAGATGTTTTCCCTTCTTCCAGAAAATAAAAACAATTTCCTCTTTTAGCTGATACATCTGCAGTTTAATCAACATAAGTCTCAGATGTTTTCTTGCTTTCTCAGTCTGAAAGTGAGAATATTTACTTACTATTTTAATATTGGGCAGGATTCACGAAGGCTTGCACGGAGTCTAAGAGTAGTGTAAGACTCCATGCAGCCTTCGCGATCCAGGAACCGCCCTAAAGTCCGTGTAAGAGACCATCTAAAACGTCTCTTACACAGAGTGGGCGTGGATATGCTAATCACCTCACTTGCAGCCCAAAGGCATGCAAATGAGGTAGATTAGCAATCCACGAAGCCCAAAGCAGCCCATGTAAGAGCCGTTTTAGCTGCAGAAATGTACTCAGTTGACAACTGAGTATGTTTCTGCAAAAACCACAACGGAGCCATGTCAGCTCCAAATAAAGGGTGCATATGTGTCAGGCAGCATGCCAATGGTCAAATATGTGGCCATTGGCAAGGTACCCCGATGCAAATATGAAAAATAAATATTTTTTTTTTCGGCGATGTTTAAACGCAGCCCCGCGCAAACGGGCTGCGCTGTATAAAACATAAAAATGAAGGTTATAAACCCACAAATGTGGATTTTATGCAATACATGGATTTACAATGCAGGGACTAGCAGACCAAAAACATCATGGCCACTGTTTAATGGTTGCTAAGGGGGGAAGCTGAGTCTAAGACATGTAACTAAGCATTAGTAGGCAATCTGATGTAAATGAGTGTTAGGATACTGAATTCCACTGTCACATAGCAAATGAGCACATTCTGAGTAGTGTAAGAGATACATAAGGGGGAGGAATAGAGTAGGAGATAGGTGACATCACAGGGGGGAATGGTAGAAAGAAATGCAGTTCATTGGAGGTCAGTGTTACATGACAGATGTCAGACATATATCATGGAAAGAGGAGTGCCACAACATAAGCATGGGAAAGTCAAGAAATGGAATGTGTACACTGTTGCTTACACCAAAGTTTCTTCCAGGGCGTGCATGCACACGTGTGCGTGCCATGAAGCGTGAGTAGGGCAGTGTGCGCGTGTGTAAGGCAGACTGAGCATGTGGGAGCCTGTTGGCAGACTTGTAAGACTGTTTGCGCTGGTGTGCGCGTGTTTTAACCCAAATAAGCAGATTCTGAACTGTGTAAGCATGTGTGCGCACATGTAAGCCACTGTGAGCGTGTTTCTGCTAGTATGCACATTGCTCCCTCCTGAGGAAACAGAAAGGAAAAAGGAAGCAACAGAATTATTAGGAAGCTAGCAGGGAATACTGCTGGAGCTAGCAGGTGAAAATAATTAGAAGCAGGCAATTACACAGGCAGAATAGTAGCTCAGCCCAGCACTTAAAACTCTGCAAACAGCAGTGCAGGATGTTTCTCTCAAGAGACACTGCAAGACAGGAGTAAGCTATTAGAAGTGAAAACTGAAAAAGCTGAACTCAGAGCAAAAATGCTAGGGGCTGCCATAGCTGTCATAAGGAGACATAGGCTACTTGCTGAGGGTGGTGACAATGCAGATGGTGCCAGACAACCCTCAGTGAGGAGACGGAGAAGAGTGTACAGGCCCAGGGTCACCTACCATGGGTTACATGAGCTGGAGATAGTAGAGCACTATAGAGTGGACAGAGACCTCCTGCAGCAAATTGTCGAGCTGTGCAGGCCACGGCTCACACACAGAACCAACAGAGGGGAACCCATCCCAGTGGAAACCAAGGTATGTGTTGGCATAAGAATACTAGCAACAGGTACCTTCCAGAGACCAACTGGTGATATGATGGGGATATCACAGGCATCAGCCTCCAGGGTACTGCACCAGTTCCTGGATGCCATGTCAGCACATGTCGGTGATCATGTATATTTCCCCAATGCCCGTGAGGTATTGGCCAGCAATATGCGTTTCTTCCAGCAAATAGCGGAATACCCTGAGGTAGTGGGTGCAATAGACTGCATGCACATACGCATCAAAGCACCAGCCGGTGAGCGGGGTAGGGCCTACATTAACCACAATGGCTTCCCCTCCATCAACTGCCAGGTTGTGTGTGATGCCCAGGGCATAATAATGAATGTGTGTGTTGGCTGCCCTGGGAGCTACCATGATTCCCATATCTGGCATTTGACGCAGCTGTACCAGACATTTGCTAATGGGGACATCCCACACGGACACCTAGTGGGGGATGCAGGTTATGCACTGGAGCCGTGGCTGATGACACCCATCAGAAACGCACACACACCTGAACAGGAACGCCATAATGAGGCACACGCACAAACACGTAATGTAATAGAGCGTGTGTTTGGGCTGCTCAAGTCATGGTTCTGGTGTCTGGACACATCTGGTGGAGCTTTGCAGTACTCACCAACTACATGTACCAAAATTGTCGTGGTATGTGCTATGCTACAAAATATGATCTTGCGAAAACAGCTGCAGCAGGACCAGCATAGGGCCGGGCCAAACAGCCCCCTACCATTGCCAAGGCCATCACAGGCAGAGCGTGACTCGGAGGAGGAACAACCTGAGCCTGCCCCAGTAGGCAGAAGGAGGTGTGCCCAGTATGCCCTGGCCTTGGCAAAGAGGCAACACATAGCACATACACTGGCTCAGTAGGAACCCTGGGAATGATACCCCTCTCTGACTCACTCATATAATAACATGGATGCCTAAAATGACATAACCTACTCTCAAACATGTACAGGGAGTGTAATATGTGCATCCAACAGAGGCAGCCCTGCAGCACCACCTGAGGCATGAATGCCATGTGTTAAGTAATGTAACACCATGTAGTATATGCACACTTGAGGACCCTGACTAACATCCTACCCTCACCAAGCATGATGCCACAATATGACGATGGGATGATCAATTGCAATAATTGGCTGAAGTATTGCAGTTAGTCAAAGGGGATCCAATGTGTGCCAGCCTGGGATGACATGTTCAGCATGACATGATGCTCCACCTGCTAGGGGTGGCATGCACCTATCAGTCCAGGCCTTATGGATACTGGCAAAGGCTGTTGTTACCCACAGTGTGCCCTGAATAGGTAAGGATCAAAACACAAACCCACCTCCATAGGTATCACAAGGGATAAGAACCTAGATGTAATGCTACCCAATGCCAGAAGTCTAAACAGCAAGATGCATGCAGTGTACACTCACCCAGTATGGAGAATGTTGATATCTGTCCTGTAACAGAAAACTGGGTCAAGGCTCACAACAGCACCCTAACACTACCAGGTTACACCTCATACTGTGCTGTACAGCCTCAAAACATGGAACAAGCTACAAAAGGAGGGTGACTAGCAATAATTGTCAAGGATAACCACACCCCCATGTTGGTACCACAACAAGAAGCAGCATGGGCTAGCCATGGTCAAGTAACAGTGGCTAAAACTGCTTCCCAGTTTATAGCCTGCTACAGACTACCGTACCAACACCAGGAACTGCACCTGGCCTATGTTGGAATACATGAATATATCAAGCCCCCCAAACCACATTATATTTGTTGACTGAAAATACCCAGACATAGACTGGGAGCATTATACTAGCTCCAACACTGTAGGAGAAAAGTTCCTAGAATCTATAAACCAAAAGGCCCAGGAACAACGTACCACTCCCACAAGAGGGGTAAGCATACTGTATGTGGTAATCAGCAACATGGGTACTGGATGGCAAGACGAGAAGTGTATCCCTCACTGGTAAGACCAGACCATAGAGTAATCACACTGGATATACAAATCCTGACCACAGTCCCTGGCCAGAAAACCACAGTGAAAAACATGTGTAAAGCAAAAGTTGCACTCCTCCAAACTGATGTGGAATCCATTAAAGGCCCTGTGCAGGTGCAAAATATGGGCCACACTTCAGAACCTGTTATACAGGCATTCCAAGAACACAGCCAGGAATGCTTGGATTATGCAATCACAAATAACAACAAGACACAATGCCATACATGCAGGCATCTGGCATGCTGGACTCCAGCCATTACCAAACCATGCAGGAGAATGAGGAAGCTACTACATGATAGAGCAAACATAAAAAGGGAAGTAATCACTGATCAGTAGTATGGCAATAAAATATGTCCACACATACAATCCACTAAGGCCAGCTACGACAAGTTGAATCTGTGAATCCTGAGGCAATGTTACACCTGCCCCAAGTACACAGACAACCCTCAACTCCCCCCATGAAATACAAATATATGTGAGAGATGCAACCATTTATCCAAACCGGAGGCTGAGCTCCCTCAACTCAGTACTGTCAAAACTAGTCAGGAGGAGAAGGTAACCACACACACCACAAACCCAGTCCCACATAGACCTATCACAACTGCAAACCAAAGACATAAACACAGAAAAACATTCTCGGAGGCCCTAATTACAAACACACCACACCAACAGAGGCCTCCAAAGCAGACCCCCAAGCAACCACAACCTCCAAACATAGCACATGCAACACATAGTACACAAAGCTGGTGTGCCAAACAGTCACAGGCCAGAAGGAGAAACAACATGCCTGATACAGTTGTAATAGGTGACTCCATAGTCAGACACACTGCTGTCCCGCTCACCAGACTGAACAAGGGAAAGGGTACAGTAAGCTGCCTGTAGGCTGCTACAATACGCCACATAACACAAGTACACAGGTTGCCCTAAAGCAAGTAGAAATATGATGCAGTCATTGTCCATGCTGGCGTGAATGACCTGAGATGTACCTCCCTGGACTACATGAAAAGAGACATAGATGAGCTCTCTGAGTATGTACTCCAGGCCGGTATGACACTGACCATTTGCAGCATCCTACCCTCACCAAGAATTATGCCACAGTACAAACACAGAATGATCAGCTTTAACAAGTGGCACAATTACTGCTGTCATTCCAAGAGGATCTAATGTCTGTCTGCTTGGGATGTCATGCTTGACAAGCCATGCTGCTGTTCCAGGGATAGCTTGCACCTGTTACCCCTGGGCGTCTGGATATTTGATAAGGCTTTTGCCACCTCCATAGAGCCTTATGTAGGCAAGGCTGAAAAGACTAACCCACCATCCTAGAAAACATAAGTGGTAAGAAACATAAGAGTAATGCTGACCAATGCCAGACGTGTAAACCGCAATATGCATGCTCCTGAGGCCCTCCCCAGTATGGAGAACATCGATGTCTGTGTAGTGACAGAAACCTGCTGCAAGCCTCCTGACAGCACACCAGCACTACCAGGTTATACCTCATATCATGCGTTATGGCCCCAAAACCTGGACCAAAACATAAAAGGAGGGGGAGTATCCAAATTCAGCACAGACACCCATATATCCAGGTAACTGACAATACACAAAGCATTGGAGACCACCCATGTGCACCTAACCATAGGCAAAACTGCTGTACAGTCTGTAGCATGCTACAGACCACACTCTCACACACAGGAACCCCACCCAGCTGTCCTGAAGACACTGGACAGTATGAATGTCCCACCAAATACCAAACAAGGTACTCACAAATTACCACATAGGTGGTAAACCATTATGTATGGAAGGAGTAATCAGGGACCTAGGGACACAAGTGGACAGTAACCTGTTATGTGACACTCACATTGCCAATCTGGCTAGGAAGACTGTCTATATTGGACACCATATCATGAAAGGATTCACATCTACGTCAACAGAGGTCATTGTGCCCCTGTACTGTTCTCTTATCAGACCCATAATCTAGTACAATACCTCATTTGGGATGTACCTTACCTGACACCTGCAGCAGTTAGAAAGACCTCAAAGGTACCTCACCAAGAGGATAAAGGGTCTCAAATATATGTCATATGCTGCCTGGCTGTAGACACCCCAGCTGAATGCAGTCACATACTGCCTACACAGAGGCGTTGTATGCCTGTTGTACAAGGCCATGTCCAACACAGGAGTAATGGACATGCTCCACCCCAGAAAACCCAAAGCCATCGGAGCTGTGAGAGTGAGAGATGTCATCCTCAACACATAATGAAATAGGATGTGCTGGAGGGACAGATACAGAACCCAGAGGCTCCCTACACCCTGGAACAGAATCCCACTCCATGTTAGGCAGAGCCCCTCACTGACACTCTTCAACAGGAATCTTGCCAAGTGGATGGATGATCGTAGATGTACACTGGGGGTCTTCACTGTGTCATGTCCAGATAGAGGCACAGTAAAGTAAATCATAAATGGCCATAATATTCACATAGCAAGGGGTGGCGAAAGCCACACACACTCTGGCTAGGCTTATAAATGCCCTAGGGTGGATAGCCTGGTATGAACCTATGAACCTATAAAGATACAAATTGTACAGGACACTAAGGATAATCACAAGGATGTCTCAACTGATGGTAGGAACCTTGTTGGGAATTCACGGATATGCTCTGAATCACTCAAATATTACAAACAACATACCAAACACACACACATATTGCCAACATACAACCTGACAGGTGCAGTGCAACCCCCCCCCCCATAATGCAAAATATCTATCCCAGCAGACTGCTGGCCCCCTGAAATTGCAGATGCTGAGGTAACAGCCAGCATCTACAAAGCAAAATACACAGCAGCAATGGTATGAGATGGTGTCCTGGGCTGAGTCCAACATGGACTCCAAGAAGAATGGAATGCCAAATCACACTACTGCTCAATGTCAGCCTTACCACAGGATATGTACCCAAAGAGCAGTGTACAACAACAGTGGTCCTTCCCAACAAAGGTGTTGCCTGAATGGATACTGCAAACTACCACCCCAGAATCCTGACAAGCTTGGTCTGCACAGCTATGGAAAGGATCAGCATGTACCGCAGACATAAAGATATTGGGGACCTACTGACACCGGACCTTACCCAGTGTGGCTTTCTTAAGTGCAGATGCTGCCCCTTAAACATGTTTGACTCATTTGAAACAGTCATTAAGGTCATTGATGAGGGCAATGTGGTCCACACAACGTAGCTGGACCTTGCAAAGTCCCCACGTGTTCATTATAGATAGGCTCACCAGATTAAATATAAACCACTATGTCAATAGAGGGGTTGCAAACCAGACCAAAGACAGAACTGACATGGTCAGACATGCTGCAGCCATGTCAGACTACAAACCAGATATAACTGGCATCCCACAAGGCTTGGTCCTGGGACCTCCCTCGTTTGGTATATATGTCCCATAGGTACAGGCCAACATGGAAGGACTGTGTCTAAACATGTTTGCAGAGAACTACAAACTGGCCACCATATCTGACCCTCCAGCTGACACAAGCATCCCACAAAAGGGCCACATAGAAACAGACAACTGGTGCCATAGCCATGTCAGCAAGCTAATTGCAGAAAAGTGTATAGTCAACCCCTGTGGATATACAGTAAGTGCCCACCAATTACCACATAGGTGTTAACCCATTAAGTACTTAACATGTAATGAGAGACCTGGGGACACAAGATGATAGATATCCTGCATTGGACAAACATGTGGCTGTAGTGGTTACAGAAACATACCATATACCCACCTACCATGAAGGTTGTCAGATCTAGATAAGGGGAGGTCATTGTGGCTCTGCAGTCATCCTTCATCAGCGTTACAATTGACTACAATAGCCCCTGTGGGATGTACCTCAGCAGACACCTCCATCAACTGTAAAGTCCCCAAAGGTACCTCACCAGGAGTATCAAAGAGCTTGAACAGATGCCATGTGTTGCCTGATTAAACAAACTGCAGCTCCACACACTGCCATACTGCCCACCCAGAGGCAAGCTGTGCCTGATGTATAAAGCCATGTCCAAGCTGGAATCAATGAACATGCTACACCTTGTACAATCTGAATGGCAGTGAGCTATGCACATGAGAGACCTGAACCCCAGCACTGACATACATAGGACAAGCTGTACTGAATGATCCATAACACAGAAGCCACCCCCACTCATGAGTAAACTCCCAGTACAGGTTAGCCACAGAGTCACTCATCGACTCTCCTCAAGAGGAATCTTGATGAGTGGATGGGAGATGGTAGGTTTACCCTGGGTATCACTGTTATGTCACGGGTAGACGGAGGCACAGTATACTAACCATGACATATGTCATGGCAAACTCCACCTACAATTTGTGTCGAAGGACAAACACACTCTCCGACTAGCATTAGAAATGGCCTAGGGCACATTGCTAGTGTTTGCCAATGTACACCTATGTTGTGGAATACACTACCAATGTTGGACAAGCCTGGTTTAAGTAGTTCATATCTGAACATAATGCAACATGGTCAGATGTGCATAACTGGCCCCTAACCAGGCTGTTGTGCTAACTATGAAAATATAAAGCAGTGATAGGACTAAAGGCCAAGATACTGTCCACCGCAGTGAAAGTACTGAACCAGTACACTATACGGTACTACAGTGTTAGGTTAGTATAAAAGGATGTTGACAACTGTATGCAAAGTATCCCATGCAAACCCTGCAGGCAGAGTATAATCCCTGTTGTGTTCAGACACAAAGCAGTTGGACAGTAACTATACAACATGACACACAACACACAACCATAAACGTGAGATATTGTTGAAGTTCACACTCATCCACAAATGTGGTGGGCTGTAGAGTTCAACTTATGGAAAGCTCACACTGGGCATGCCCGCACACTTTGAGAAATGAGACATATGTCAGACAACATGCCATGGGAAGCCTGAACTGGGCATGCTCACACACTTAGACCAAATCTAATCTCAGTTTAGCATTTGGCCACACATATCTGGTATTTGTACGTGTAATTCCAGGAACCAACCACATTACAGCAATCTGCCCAGTGCACACAGTTAAATGACTACAGAGACATATGTGATATAGTGGATCCCTCCCATATTCAAACATCTTCCACAGATACACAAGTTGTTCATAGAAACAGGGAATGCTATGGCAATAAAGACCTGCAAACAGTCTATCAGCAACAAATATTGTGCATCTGACAATTAAACATATGGGTGTAGAGGTCAACACTAGGCTGTTTGCCCTAGGGAATGACAGCTTAGCCAGAGTGTGCTTGGCGTCTGCCTCCCCAGTACAGTAGGCTACTGTGTCACTGTAAAGTAGGTCACATAAGGCACCGTGTGAGGCTAGTGTGCTGTGCCTCTGTCAAGCAGGGACACAGTGGAGATCCCAGGGGTTGAATTTGCTAAGCCACATCCATGTTGTTTGTGTGTGCTGGAAGAGGGTTGCTGAGGACCTCTAACAGTACGGGGGCGTCAATAACAGACTGAGGGGAGCCTTATCTGCATTGTCTGGACAATTTCACTGTCAACACTTTGTCGTGATGATTATGAGGGATTGAAGTGTCATGCCAGTACTGTTCAGAGATGTCCTCCCTCTGTGGGCTACTGCTCTGCAATGTATTAGCTCACTCTGTCTGTTGGACAGCTCATATATGGCTGGTGTACACCTGACAGGTGTCCTGTTGTGGAGCAGTCATGGGTATATTTGGGATAGCATGATCAATGCAAACCTTCCACATACTCATAGAATGCAATTGTCAAGGAGTATACAGAGTGGCCTGTATACTCCCCCAGCATGGGTCCTTTGAAGTCTTCCACCCCAGTCTTCACAAGTGTAAAGTCTGCTTTTGATAAATACACTTTGTTTGCAGTGACAACCTTGCCTGGGGGTGGGGATGGGATATGGATGTCCAGGGAAAGGTGGGTATGGCCACATATCAACAATGGTGGTCTACCTCTGGTGTGGAACAGTGAGTACCCATGTTGTAGATGGTCAGGTGCAATATGTATTCCCCCTTGTGGCTGTGGTGAGTGGTCCTGCCATAGCACATGGACTCACAAATTGTAGTGGCTGTAGGGTAATGTTGTAGAGGCCTGAGTAGTTCCCACACAGAACATACCTGTACCTGACGTTAACAACTGGAATGGTGTATGTGAACACCTGCATATCTTGGCACTGTTCCCAGGGAAGCAAAGTGTGTCTCCTGGATGTGGGAGGGGTGGTCCAAACTGGTTGTGTTGTGTGTTACAGGTCCTGTGGTCATGAAGCATGGTATAGAACATAACCTGCCAGTGTGATGTGCATAACTGACCCTGAAGTAGGTGGCTGCAAATGCATATATATGCTATCCCCCACCTGACAGGTAGTACTAGATGTACATACCTCTGTAGAAATAATGATGTCAGCACCCTATAAATACTGCAGGTGTGTGTGGAGGGGGGTTAGTGTGTGTGCAATTCTGTATGAAAGAAGAAATACTTATCCCAGCTGAATGTAATCTCCCTGTCATCTCAGATGTCCAAGTGAGAACCGCCCTCAACAAAGCTAAAAACACAGCATAAATGGGACCTGACGGTATCCCGGGTTGCGTGCTACGTGAACTCCAAGAGGAGCTAAATCCGCACATAAAAATGCTATTTAACCTTAGCCTTACTACAGGATATGTACCTGAACACTGGCGTACAGCAACAGTGGTCCCACTCCACAAAGGGGGTACCTCTACAGATCCTGGGAACTACCGCCCCATAAGCTTAACTAGCCTGGTCTGCAAAGCTATGGAAAGAATCATTATGGAACTCATAAACAGAGACATAGGGGACCTACAGACACTTGACCCCACCCAGTTCGGCTTTGTAAAGGGCAGATCCTGCCTTTTGAACCTGGTTGACTTTTTCGAAACAATCACTAGAGCCATTGATGAGGGCAAAGCAGTTCATACAGCCTATCTGGACTTGGCTAAGGCCTTCAACACAATACCCCACTCAGGCATCATAGATAAGCTCACCAGCTTAAACGTAAACCCTTATGTCACTAGATGGGTTGCAAACTGGCTAAAGGACAGAACCCATAAAGTTAAAATCGCTGGAGCAATGTCAGACTCCAAGCCAGTCACAAGTGGTGTCCCACAGGGATCTGTCCTGGGACCCCCTCTTGTTCGGCATTTATTTCTCAGATGTTAAAGCAAACATGGGAGGGTTGTGGCTGACAAAGTTCGCAGATGACTGCAAACTAGGCACCATAGTCGATACACCAGCGGACACATACATCCTACAAAAAGGCCTCACAGAAATGGACAACTGGTGCCGGAGTCACGGCCTTAAACTAAATGCCAAAAAATGTATAGTCATCCCCTTTGGGAAAAACAAAGTACCCACAAATTATCACATAGACAGCAACCCACTGAGTACAGAAAAAGTAATCACAGACCTAGGGACCAGAGTCGACAGCAACCTCTCATTTGACACCCACGTTGCCAAAGTGGTTAGAAAAACATTCTACCTTGCACACCTCATCATGAAGGGATTCACATCCAGATCCAAGGATGTCATTGTACCCCTATACTCCTCCCTCATCAGACCCATGATTGAGTACAATGCCCCATTTGGTATTTACCTCACCCGGCATTTGCAACAGCTGGAGAGACCACAAAAGTACCTCACCAAGAGGATCAAGGGTCTCCAACATATGTCTTATTCTGCCAGACTAAAGAAACTCCAGCTCTATTCAGTAGCATACCGCCTGCTCAGAGGTGATCTCTGCCTGATGTACAAGGCCATGTCCAATCAGGATCTGATGGACATGCTCCACCTCAAAAAATCCAAATCCATCAGGACCACGAGAGCTAAAGACTTAAACCTCGGCACAAGTATGAATAGGACATGCTGGAGGGATAGATTCATAACCCAGAGGCTTCCCATGCTTTGGAACAAGATCCCAGTTCATGTTAGGCAGAGCCAGTCACTGACTCTCTTCAAGAGAAATCTTGATGAGTGGATGGGAGATTGTAAGTTTACCCCAGGGGTCACATCTGTGTCACTGTTAGACAGGGGCACAGTAAACTAATTCTATTATATAAGGGGGCCTTCATTGTGTCACTACTAGACAGAGGCACAGTATTCTAAATCTATTCTGTGCATTTTTGTACCATTTCATGGGGTGGCGAAAGCCACATCACTATGGCTAGGCTTATAAATGCCCCAGGGCAGATAGCCTAGTACTAAACTATGAAACTATGAAACAGATGCCCAATAATTCGGATAGTGCGCTCTGCTAATGCGTCTCCCTCAAGTGTCATAATATAGTTAGGTAGGGATTTGAATCCTGCAAATGCTCAGCATGTGTGTGTGTGTGGGTGAGCGGGGTTGGTGTGTGTGCAAGTCTGTGGGAGGGAAATGTCCCTTTTGGCAACTGGGAAAACACAGTACAGGATGCACATTTCCCTTTCTAAACACTGATGATGTCAGCACCCTATAAGTACAGCAGGAGAAGGGAAACCTCTCAGTAATGTGAATAGCATGCTCCGCTAATGTGTCTGTCTCAAGTGTCATAACATAGTTAGATAGGGTTTGAATCCTGCAAATGTTCAGTGTGTGTGCAATTCTGTATGAAAGAAATGTCCCTTTTGGCAACTAGGAGAACACACTACAGGATGCACATTCCTCTTTCTAAACACTGATGATGTCAGCACCCTATAAGTACAGCAGGAGAAAGGGAGCCTCCCAGTAATGCGAATAGTGTGCTCCGCTAATGCGTCTGTCTCGAGTGTCATAACATAATTAGGTAGGGGTTTAAATCCTGCAAATGCTCAGTGTATGTGGAGTGGGGTTAGTGTGTGTGCAATTCTATATGAAAGAAATGTACCTTTTGGCAAGTAGAAGAACACACGACAGGATGCACATTCCCCTTCTAAACACTGATGATGTCAGCACCCTATAAGTACAGCAGGAGAAGGGAAACTTCCCAGTAATGCGAATAGCACGCTTTGCTAATGCATCTGTCTCGAGTGTCATAGCATAGTTAGATAGGGGTTTGAATCCTGAAAATGCTCAGTGTGTGTGTGGAGGGGGGTTGGCGTGTGTGAAATACTGTATGAAAGACATGTCCCTTTTGGCAACTAGGAGAACACACTACAGGATGCACATTCCTCTTTCTAAACACTGATGATGTCAGCACCCTATATGTATAGCAGGAGAAGAGAAAACTCCCAGTAATGCAAATAGCGCGCTCCTCTAATGCATCTGTGTTGAGTGTCATAACATAGTTCGGTAGGGGTTTGAATCCTGCAAAAGTGTGTTGTGGGGGGGGGGTGGAAGTAGGGTGTGTGCCATTACATATGTGAGAGAACTGACCCTTTTGCCAACCAGTACAACACACCAGCTGCTGCATATACCAATCTCTACACAGAGATGATGTGAGCACCCTACAAGTACAGCGGAAGAGGCCAAATCTCCCAGTAATGCAAATAGCACGCTCTGCTACTGCGTCTCTCACTACTGTCATAGCACAGTTAGTTATGGCTTTGAATTCCACACATGCCATGTGTGTTTTTGTCACACAGAATGCCCATGTGTGTGGGTTGTTGTTCACAATAATGCATGACATTGATTAAACCAGTAATGGCAATGGACACAGATGATGTATGTGTGCCAAATACACATATGTACCTGTGACCTTCAATAGTTCCCATGGGTCATACCAGCCTGTGCCACATGCTCAGAGAGCCCTTCCATGTTCCCTATCATGTAGTCCAGGGAGGTACATCACAGGTCAGCCATAGTGGCATGGACAATGACAGAGTCATATGTGTCCATGCCTCTGACTGACCTGTATGCTTTTGTCATGTGGTGAAGCATAGTGCCCCACGGGCATATCACTGTGACCTTCACCTTGTCCAGCCTGGTGAGCATGACCTCACAGTACCGGACAATAAAGGTACCTAACACAACTGTAGCAGGTGTGTTGTCTAGCCGTACAGGCTGTGACTTTTTGGCACACAGGATTTGTGTGCTATGTGTTGCATGTGCTGTGTTCTGGCTTAATGTATGCCTGTGTGCCAGCTGCAGAGGTGTCTGCTGCTCAGGCAGGATGCTATTCTGAGGCTCCATGAATGGCCCAGTGTGTTCACGTGTTTGGATTGCTGTCAGTGTAGGTCTACATCAGACTGGTATTGTAGTCACTGTAGTATTTCATGCCACCTGACAGGTTATGCCAGTACTGGGTTCGGAGTAGTTAGTCCCCAGTTTGGCTATGTGGTTGCACCTCATACATGTGTTGTACGTCCATGTGTAGGGGAGAGGGTTGACTGTGTACATGTGGCAGCTGTGACATTGCCACATGACCCACATATACCACAACTGTACCATAGAGGTGACTGACAAGTGACCTTTGCACATGCTACCATAGTATTGTGATTGCCATGGTGATTAACATCACATAGGGCCAATGGGGAACAAGGTACATAGGTTCATAGGTTCATAGGTTCATACTAGGCTATCTGCCCTAGGGCATTTATAAGCCTAGCTAGAATGTGTTTGGCTTTCGCCACCCATTTTAAATTAATTTGCCATGCCCTTTTCCGAGGTTAGTATACTGTGCCTCTGTCTAACAGTGACACAGACGTGATACCCGGGGTAAACCTACAATCTCCCATCCACTCATCAAGATTCCTCTTGAAGACAGTCAATGAGGGACTCTGCCTAACCTGGTCTGGGATTGTATTCCAGAGTGAAGAGAGCCTCTGGGTTATGAATCTGTCCCTCCAGCATGTCCTATTTATTTCAGTGCTGAGGTTTAAGTCTCTCGAGCACGTAGTTCGATGGGATTTGGATATTCTGAGGTGCAGCATGTCCATTAATTCCGGGTTGGACATGGCTTTATACGTCAGGCACAGATCGCCTCTGAACAGGCAGTATGCCACTGACTAGAGCTGGAGTTTCTTTAACCGGGCAGCATATGGCATCTGTTTGAGCCCTTTGATCCTCTTGGTGAGGTACTTTTGGGGTCCTTCCAGTTGCTGCAGGTGTCTGGTAAGCAGTGGCGGCTGGTGACTTCAAATCAAAGGGGGCTGCAGGGGATAGCTGAATGGGTGGGGTCAATAGGAAGAGGTGCGGCCAACTAGAAAGGGGAGGAGCTATGCTCAAAACCACAAAAACTAACTTTAATTAAATATGCTGCCCTGGGTGCCAAACCCTCATTATGAGAGTCCAATCAAGACAAATGAAGTATAAAAGAATAAAAATATTTAAATGCATTGGCTGCAAGACAGCTTACTTAATATCTAGATGGAAACAAAAATGTTGTGAGGCATGAAAAAGTAAATTACTTTTTAAATACATTACGGGAATGCCAGTCAAAATCAAGTATAAGAAAAACAACCAGCACTCAACTCAAACTACTTCTCCTTGCCTGCAGTTCTAATTATAATTTATATTCAGCTTTATTAAAGCACCAAGTAACATGCTAAAAGTAGCATTCTCTGTGATGCCCCCACTTGTAAAAATGTTTCTTATCCAAAACAGACCTGCTGCCTGACAACTATCTACTTGTTTCATGGGGAAAACACGATCAAAGTAAAAATGAAAAGCAAACAAGAAACAAGCTCAAGATACATTGCTTAAATTATTACTGTACAGGTTATGGACCACACATGAATGGCATTCTGTTTAGTTTACTGGTAAAGCCCTCAGAGATCACTAGAAGTCTCCAACAAGTGTAATGAGCTTCTTAAAATAATGCAATCCTGTCCTTTACTACAAATACTGTCATATGCATTTCAATATCCAATGTTTATACATTATCTAGTTAAGTATTCTCTGCATGGTAACAACAAAAAGGCTTCAATGTTGGCAATTCTTTAACAGTATGCTTATTAAAGCTTACTTGCGCATTATGATCTCAGACAAGCTTACTTGATGGTCATTAAAGCATTGCTGCTTAAAACACAGAGCAACAGGCACTTTGAGTAATAAGCATAAATCAACAGTACAAAAATATGACAGAAACCAGACCATTCTGCAAAATCAAGAACAGATGAAAAGCCACTGTAGTACTTGTGTCTACCTTGTATGGGGGGATACGCTGCACATTTACACTGCATAACTGCTCCTTGCTTTGCTTGGACACATCTAGAGTCACTACATGGGGGAGTGGGGTGCAACAAGTATGTCACAATTTGAAATGTCTCTGGCTGACGGTGATTGGCACTAACACATTTGTCATACCTCTCACCCTCAGGGCAAGTAATCTGGGCAAAGCTATACATAGAAGTGGGACAAAGGCCCAAAAATAAGGAAAATTTTTAAATATTGTTCTTATAAACTTAGAAAGATAATAGAATAGTAGGTCTTGCATTAGTATGAATTTTCTGAAGGATATGAAATCTGAAACTCAAATGCCTGTCATTATTTTCTAACTTCAGTCTTTAATGATTTACCACTAATTTGCCAAAAAAACCCACAATTTTATGAAAAATGGACCAAAAATGTGATGCAACAATATAAAATAGCCACACAATACAGCTGGGAACCTGTCAAAGAAGGGGCACTTTAATATTAGTACTGCTAACTTGAGCAGCTGACAAAATAAAAGAGTCTACATGCATTTCTGAAATAAAAGTAATCTATAACTCTGATTATTACAGTTATTTCTTAATTGTAAACCCTCCATGTTTTCTTCCAAAATTGCTATTTTGCAGAGGGATTATTAGGGGAAGAGCAACATTTTGAGCCAAATTCAGGGACAGTTGAGAGGGTTGGTTATGCCTAATTCTATAAAGCAATTTGCATGTACCTCTCAACCTGTTAATGTAATAAATCTGGACAAGGCCAAATATATTGGGGGAACATATAAACAGTACTAAAATTGCTCTTGTATAAACTGGGACAGTTGATAGAACAGGTCTTACTTTAGCATGCATTTTTCTGTAGGTTATGAAGTCTGAAACTAGTGTGTCATTATTTAGTGACTTAATTCCTAAATAATTTGCCAGAAAACCACAAATTTTATGAGGAACAAACCAAAAATAAGAAGCAAAAAACCCATTCATTCTTTGAAAATCTAGACAGTTGGGAGATATAGTTCAGCTGGGGCTAAGTTTGCCACCCTTCCCCCTCACAAAACCATGGTCGAATGGAGCCTCCCCCTGCAGCCATTCCAATGATTCATTACTTTGCTATTTCACTCCATTTACCATAAACACTAATGTGCATACTGATTTACTTCTATGATGATTTGAACTTCATTTGAAAGTTTTATTTTGCATTTTACAGCACAAACACTAAGACATCTGCTAAACAAACTTGGCATTAAAACTTCTCTGCCCTTGAAACTCACATTCATTGAAACAACATTAAAACCCACATTCAAAGAAAATACATTTTACCTGTGGCAGATAACAATTAATTCTGGGCTGTTTTCAAATCATAGGTCCCTTGCATATGAAACATACATGTGCACTTTGATACACCTTCCTATTGCTTTGAAAATTTTTCCAGTAAACAATGAAACAAAACTGCCCAATTCAGAACATTTCCATCATAAAAGTCTACTCAAACTGCTACAGTCCACTATTATCAGTAAATATGCACAATTCTACAGTTCACCATTATCAGTAAATATGCACAATCTCTGAAGTAGTAAAAAAGTCATCTAAATAATTCCACGTTAAATAAATCTGTAATGAAGAGGTTGCTGCTAGCAGTCACCTTTATATTTCATGGTTTCATCGAACAATGAAGTGTCTGATGCCCCTGAGGAATAAATTGCCTAAATTACATTAAAAATAAGCTAGCAATATTGCAATAGGAAATGGATGGCAAACAGATAACAGGCTCATAGTTAGTATCAACTTTTTCAGTACAGCAGCATTCACTCCTTGTAGGAGTAGAACCAACAACCTTCTGCATCAAAAGCAAGTACACAACCTGTTGTGTTAACATTGCAAGCTGATTTTCTATAAGCAGCACTAAACTTCTCTTTCCCTGCAGCTCTCAGCTCCTTGTAAAATCTATTCAATACTCAACTGCATCTAAACAAGCAAAAACGGAAGATGAAGCTGGTAGAAAAACCAAAATGCACAAAGACCAGCACCGGAGAGGAACTATGCCAATAAATATCCAAGGAAATCCAATAATGTCCAAAGCACTCCTTTATTAACGCAGATGAATTTCTTGATACAACACGTTTTCGTTGCTGGATGCAACTTCATCAGATAACATCAAGAATATTTCATTGAGCTTAAATACAATAAATTAGCAAGCTCACTAATTAAAACAATTACTAATTAAAGGAACAAACACTTAAAAAAATGTTTTTATGTATAAAAAATTGAACTATATAGTATATAAAAGATTAATGTATACTCAAATTTTATACAATAATAATAATTATTGTATTTAAGCTCAATGAAATATTCTTGATGTTATCTGATGAAGTTGCATCCAGCAACGAAAACGTGTTGTATCAAGAAATTCATCTGCGTTAATAAAGGAGTGCTTTGGACATTATTGTATTTCCTTGGATATTTATTGGCATAGTTCCTCTCTGGTGCTGGTCTTTGTGCACTCAGCTGCATCTCAACTTTGCAGCACAAGAAATCTGGAAAAAGCCAAATTTATTGGGGGGGGGGGGCTCAAAAGGCCAAAAACCAGGGACACATTAAACATTGCTTGTATAATCTTGGAAAGTTGTAGAAAATGCTGTGTTACCACCATACATTTTATTGCCAAGATCCCTGTGCAAAAGAGTCAGAGCAACACACCACTACACCATATCAGCTGCTCTGTGACAGAGAGGAAGACTGAAACTTAAATGGCTATCATTTAATGAATTCAATTCTCACCATAGCTGTCAACCTCTTAGCACAAAACACCTGGACAAACCCAGTAATGAGGGAATACAGCCCTCAGACATATTCAGTGAATTCAGTTCTTGCCATAGTTGTCAACCTTAGCACAAAAAACCTGGACAAAGCCAATAATGGGGCAATACAGTCCCAAAAATAAGGACACATTTCAAATATTAATCTTATAAACTTAGAAAATTGCTAGAATAAAAGGTATATGAAGTCTGAAATTCAAATGCCTGTCAATTTTATTTAACGTTTGTTAATCAGGAGAATATGACTTGAACAAAAAAAAACAATTTTCAGAAGAGGCCCAGGAAGAAATAATGCAGACATGTCTTTATAAGATGAGAGGACACAAAAGCAAACCCACACAAACACAGGGAGAAGATGCAGACCCCACACAGAAAGCACCCCAGCCGAGAATCAAACCCAAGAACCTGCAGCTGTAAAGCAACAATACTACCACTGCACCATCAAATATCAAGCATTGCAACATTTAGGAACCACAGATATTATGAGGAACAGATCAGATCAAATAGGAGGCAAAAATCTGCAATTTTTTTACAAATGGTGGTGGGTAGGGAATTCAGGTCCTTAACACCTGCATACAAGGTACAGGGTTCAAGCCTGAGTATCTCTACCCAACACCATTTGTTCTCTAGCCACCAGTATATAATAACTGGGGCATTTTACACACTCTCTCTCTCTCTCTCTCTCTCTCTCTCTCTCTCTCAGTCCCTTCTTCTGTCTCTTTCTTTCTCACACACACAGTCCTTTCTTTCTCTCACACACACACACACACAGTCCCTTCTTCTGTCTCTTTCTCTCTCTCACACACACACACACACACACACACACACACACACACACACACACACACACACACACACACACACACACACACACAGTCCCTTCTTCTGTCTCTTTCTTTCTCTCTCTCACACACACACACACACACACACACACACACACACACACACACACACACACACACACACACACACACACCATGCTTCCCCCAACATAAATTCAAGCACACACACACCATGCTTCCCCCAACATAAATTCAAGCACACACACACCATGCTTCCCCCAACATAAATTCAAGCACACACACCATGCTTCCCAACATAAATTCAAGCACACACACCATGCTTCCCCCAACATAACTTCAAGCACACACACACCATGCTTCCCCCAACACACACACACACAGACACACACACACACACACACTCACACACACACACACACACACACACACACACCATGCTTCCCCCAACATAAATTCAAGTACACACACACCATTAAATTCAATGATTCCCCCAACATAAATTCAAGCACACAATAAATTCAAAACTTCAAACACACACACACCCCAACATAAATTCAAGCACACACAATAAATTCAAAACTTCAAACACACACACACCCCAACATAAATTCAAGCACACACAATAAATTCAAAACTTCAAACACACACACACCCCAACATAAATTCAAGCACACACAATAAATTCAAAACTTCAAACACACACACACACCCCAATATAAATTCAAGCACACACAATAAATTCAAACAAACACAAGTACATCATTAATCTGACGCACTTACCTGTCTGTTCTCCATACATGCATGTACATCCAAAGACCCACGTAATCCACTGCCCGTGAGATCCAAACCCCTTCCCGACCCGCGACTCCAAAGACCCGCGAGAGCCAAACCCCTTCCCGATGAGAGACTGACTGCTGGTGTTGCAGTTCGGCCCCAACACATTTTCCCAGCGAGTCTATGCAGTTTAGAACTGCACAGACCGTTCCTCATGTTTCCCTATGAGGACTGCCGGACTGCCTGGAGCATGCGCATAGACTTGCAGTAGTCTGGACTACTGCGCATGCGCGAAGTCCGCGAATTTTTAAAAACATTTTTTTTTTTTTTTTTTTTTTTTATTTATTTGATTTTAGTTCTTTTTGAGGGGGCTGCAGTCTGGCAGTCCAATAGCACGGGCCGCCCCTGCTGGTAAGGTACATCCCAACAGGGGCATTGTACTCAATTATGGGCCTGCTGAGGGATGAGTAAAGAGGCACAATGACCTCCCCTGATCTAGATGTGAATCCCTTCATGATGAGGTGGGCTATATAAAATGATTTTCTAACCACTGTGGCCACGTGGTTGTCAAATGAGAGATTGCTATCAACTTGGGTCCCCAGGTCCCTAATTACTTATTCTGTACTTAATGGATTACCACCTATGTGGTAATTTGTGGGCACTTTGTTTTTGCCAAAGGGGAAGACTATACACTGTTTGGCATTTAGCTTGAGGCCATGGCTCTGGCACCAGTTGTCTGTTTCTATGAGGCCCTTTTGGAGGATGCTTGTGTCGGCTGGAGAGTCGATTATGGCGCCCAGTTTGCAGTCATCTGCGAACATGGTCAGCCACAGTCCTTCCGTGTTGGCATGTACCTCCAAGAAATATATACCGAACAAGAGAGGTTCCAGGACTGAGCCTTGTGGGACACCACTTGTAACTGTTTTGGGGTCTGACATGGCTCCAGCAATTCTAACCATGTGGGTTCTGTCCTTGAGCCAGTTTGCAATCCATCTAGTGACATAGGGGTTGATATTTAAGCTGGTGAGCTTTTCTATAGTGCCCGAGTGGGGTATTGTATTGAAGGCTTTTGCGAGGTCCAGGTAGGCTGTGTGGACCATCTTCCCCTCATCAATGGCCTTGGTGACTGTTTCAAAGAAATCAACCAGGTTTAAGAGGCAGGATCTGCCCTTAACAAAGCCAAACTGGAAAGGACCCAGTGTCTGTAGGTCCCCAATATCTTTATTTATGATGTCCATGATGATCCTTTCCATAGCTTTGCAGACCAGGATAGTCAGGCCTATGGGGCGATAGTTTCCAGGATCCGTTGGGGCAACACCTTTATGGAGAGGGACCACTGTTGCTGTACGCCACTCTTTGGGCACATATCCTGTAGTAAGGCTGAGATCGAACAGTAGTTTTATGTTTGGGTTTAGCACTTCTTGGAGTTCATGTAGGACACAGCCTGGGACACTGTCTGGTCCCATTGATGCTGTGTTTTCTGCTTTGGAGAGGGTGGCTCTTACCTGAGCATCTGAGATGTCAGGGGGGCAGCACTCTGCTGGGATAGATATTTGCCCTTTTGGTGTGGAGGGGGGGGAGACGTTTGCACTGAACCTGTCAGCTAGGATGTTGGCAATGTCTGTGGGTTCGGTGTTTCTTTTGTCATTTGGGACTAATTCTGAGCATATCTGGGAATTACCACCCAGGTTCCTAACATAACTAAAGAAAGACTTGTGATTATCCTTAGTGTCCTGTGCAATTTCCTCTCGAAGATGGCCTTAGACAATTTTATGAGTGCCCGTAGTTGTTTGCTAATACTGATCAGTGATGCCTTCCCTTTTTGGGAATTTGCTCTATCATTTAGTAGCTTCCTCCTTCTATTGTATAGTTTGTTTATGGCTGGGGTCCACCAGACAGGACGTCTGCCTTTGGAGGATCGGGTCTTGGTTTTATTTGGGTGCAGTGTCTGTGATTAGTTAGCACTGGCATATATGACTGCTCACGTGGACAAATGCCAGTTAAGTCATATGCAATGTGTCACAGGCAACGTACATGTAAACAGGACAAACAGTGACGTTCTGTCAAGTGAGACATGGACATACATACAGTAAGCTATGCAGATGTCACTAGGAGTCCACAGAAGCTCTGTAACTCTGCATTGCAGGTGGGATCAGTGTTCCAGGGTAACTGCAAGCAAACATGCATGCAAACAAAGCTACAGTAAGCAGGGCTGCATGTAGTCCATTGTACAACAAACAAGCTGTACCACTTCCACTAGGTAACAGTGCAAATATGCATGCACTATACACATGTACATGGAAATCCACAGGTCAGATGGCTAGGGTCCAGTCTCAGTGCACACAAGTGTACAGACCATGTACCATCAGGATGTACAATAACTGGATGGAAACCCAGGTGCTCATACCTGCAGTAATACACATGTCAAATAACAGACACTGAGCCTTCACTCAGTGGTTCCATACTTAGTAGGATGTATGCTACCTGGCCTGCCACCACAGTATCCCTGACATGTATGGGGACTCTCCCTCCTGTGACAGTTAGTTTTGTGTGTTGGGGCTGTCTAGCATGGTATGACATGTGAGCTTGCAGTGCTAGGGTGCTCCTGTGTGTCCTGTATCAGTCGTGTAGTACTGCACACATATCAACATCCTCATACATCCGCATTGCAGAGTCCAGTGTGGGCAACATGCCACATGCAGTTTACATGTCCATCATTGCGTATCAATACTTTCATTACCTTATCCCCTGTGCTACCTATGTATGTAGCCTTCTGTTGACATCCTTACCACCAGTATGCCAACATGTGCAGATGATACACTATGGTATGTACCATGGGTGTAGACAACACTACATGACAATCATACCCTTACTGCATCAGGCATGCTGGGATATACCCACAATTATATCAGCACACAGTACTGTTAACAACATGATAATATTACTACACGTCTATGTTGTCACCCTGTGCATCAGCAACATGTTAACCTGTACCTACACTGATGTTACAGATTGCAGGAGGTGGCACAGTTTCATCATATGCACAGGGTGTGAACTTGGTATGCCTGAGTCAGCCACCAATACCACCAATTGACATGTATGTGTATGTGTGTTGGTGAGGGACAGCACTACAAAGTGGGGCAATGTTGATGCAGTGTGTGCGTGTATGCGGTAGCCCTAGGTGTTGTCAATTCGCATGTGTGTATGGATGCACACAGTTCCACCTCATGGCTGCCATATACTGGTGTTTGTGGACAGCCACAGACTGTACCTGCCAGGTCATACAGATCAGTGTCTCTGGCCGCAGGCACGGTACCTGTGCCTTGCAGGGGTGCTACGGACCGTATCCGGTACCAACCCAGACTGGATACTGTCATCAGAAGCAGGTGTTCATTGACTGTACACAGATCCCTGTCAGGCCTGGCCAGAGCCACGTGCACGTGGTCTCCTGGGGCGGTCTGATGACAGCACAGACCCAGCATTGCTGGGGCTGCTGCTGGCACTATGGGGGCGGCCGCGGCCCTGTTGTCGTCCGTGATGACTGCCATCTGCTGCTGTTACTGGCATCCGCCCACGTCAACGCCTCAACCGTCCACCATCGCCCTGGCTCATGGATATGTAGTTGTGGAGCCGGTCTAATATGTCCCCACAACATCTGTCTATGACATCGGTGAAATCACGGATGGCAGCCGCAATGTCACGCATACTGTCAGTCATGGCTGTGCGACATGCTGTCAGCTCCCTCAGACCCTGTCTGGTGTAGTATTGCATACGTGACTGTGCCTGCATGACAGCCCGAAACATAGCTGAGGTTGTAAGACCTCTGTGGGCATGTCTGACAGGGGCTGTATGCCCATGGATGCTCCCACGAGAACCCCTGGACATCTGTCTGTGTGGTACCATCTCAGGGCCATGCCCATGGCTGCTGTGTGGGGACGCATGTGCCACAGATACCACATTACCCTGGTCAATGTCCACTGTATCCTGTCCATCAGCTAGGGACATTGGTGACAAAGGGTGTATTGGCAGGATAACTGTGCACATTGATGGGGTTGACAGCTGTGTACTGTCAATTGGCTGACCAATGACGGACCCTGGCATACCTTCCTGTGCCATTACACAGATGTCATCATTATCAGTACCCATGGCACCTGATTCAGGTTCCCTGCTGCATGACACCAGAGCAGCACCAGAACCTGTGGGAGGGAAACAGGAAACACAGTTTACAATGTCTACACAATATTACCAGTGATGCACACATCCACACATGCACAGGTCCACACATGCACACATGCACAGGTGCACACATGCACAGGTGCACACATGCACACATGCACACATGCACAGGCGCACACATGCACACATGCACACATGCACACAGTTGCACACATGCACACAGTTGCACACATGCACACAGTTGCAAACAGTTGCACATAGTTGTACACTACTCAGTATGCGAGATATCAACACACAGACACAGACACACCTGCATGCATACACAGAGCACTACTCAGTGAGCCTAATGTTACTATTACTATCAAGACTATTAAAGGTATTGTTAATACACACTCACCAGCATGGATAGGCTGCATTGCTGTTACACCGGAGGGACCTGCAGAAGTGAGGAAACTAATGTCAGTGGGCACAACTGTGCCAGTGTTACTGAGTATGATACAGGTCAGTAGTACAACAGTCACCTTTCACAGGTCAGCTGCTGATATTGAGAATATCACACTTGCACATTAAATACTATAATGACAGCTACAAACCAAGGACACACCTCACACATGCATTAACTACCAGTGTACACAACAGTCAACTATACATATGGCATATTACCTGCACGCTCGTAGTCTTGCTTCTGCGTGGCTCCAGCCTCCATCATAATGCATGTCTGCTGCTGCTGTTGTTGTTGGCAGGCTGGAGCCACAACACTTATGAGTAGTCCCTCCAGTCTGGTGAGTGGGGGATGTGTAGCCACCCCACCACCTGTGGCAACCTGTTGCCTGTGGATATCCGACGCATGTTGACAGACATTTCTGATTAAATCACTGCAGTGATGTCGTACCTGCTCATATGTCCTATTATGCATGCCTATATCATTTACCCGATGGACCAGGTCTTGCCACAGTGCAGCCCTCTCCTGCTGATTCTGGCTGGTGCGAGAAAAGAGTATTGCATAATCCCGCACCAGGCTCTGGTGTATCTCCTCATCCTCAGCTGCTGAGTAAGCTGGATTGCGCTGGTGAGCCATAGTCCTGTAAAAGGAAATAACAGGATATCAGCTAAATATGTCAGCAGAATTTGGCACACATACTACACATGCTACTCGACTGTTGTGATACAACATATCTCACATATATAGCATCTGTCTGTCTATTGGTGGATACACATGTAAATGGCCAGGTATCAGTGCTCAGCCAACAACTGTGCAACAGTACCTGGCACACTGCATATGACATACTACCAAACCCCAGCAGTCAGAACACTGATTCAGGTCCAAAGCACCTCCTCACTCTGGGGGTTTGTATCGAGGTACTGTATAGGGTACATCAACAACTACTGTGAGCTGACCACAAACTAATTGCCCTAGATATACATATCCCACCTCCACCACCAGCACAAACGACTATAGTGAATAACATTTCAAATGCAAATGTTACACTTTGTAACAGTGACATGGTATCCTTTCAGCCCACTGGGCCAGTGGAAGACACAACCCACAATGCTGACCCCTTCACAAATTATTTCTACGGACATCTCCAAGAATGCATGGATCATGCAATCCCATTTAAGAGCAAGACACTCTCCACAAAGGGACAGCATTGTATAACAAAAGATGGAAGCTACTGCAAGACAGAGCATAATTCCATAAAGGGAAGGCATGTCTGATCAGCACTAGTAAGGAGCTGTTTTCTCTCATACAAACATCCATGGGCAACTTTGAGAGGGAAATCAACAGGGACACTACAGATAACCACAAGGCCTTCTTCAGTTATGTTAGCAACCTGGTCAGAAACCCTCCACTATGCTCATAGTTAGTACACAACAACAAATAATTCCCTGAACCCACAGATATTGGCAACATTGTGGCAGACAGGTTCAGTGCAGGTTTCCCCCCTCACTCTCCCCCAAAATAAGACATAGTTATCCCAGCTGACTGTAACCTCCCTGTCATCACAGTTGTCCAGGTGAGAGCCGCCCTCAGGAAAGCATGATACACAACATGAATGGGACCTGATGGTATCCCTGGTTGCATGCTACATGAACTCCAAGAGGAGCTAAACACACATATAGAAGTGCTATGTAACACTAGCCTGTCTACAAGATATGTACCTTTCAGATTTTAAGGGCAGGGACCATGCTGGTATGCTGTGGACACTGTTCTGTGAGTGTAAAGGTTAGTATCTCTCTCATATTTTCGGCTGTGTTATAGATTAACATTCCTCCATTCATTTCTCCAGTTTCCTGTACTAAGTGTGTATGTACACTGACACCTAAGACTACTACTACTGTTAATGTGAGTGTGTGCGCTTTCCTGTGGGACATGTGGTGTAACTGGTGTATAGCAGTGGCTCTTGCACTTTGTTGCTATGGCTTCAATATTTGCCCTTTACAGTCACTACTTGTATGCCTGCTAGGTGTCTTGACTGTAGTGTGTTGCTGTGGCATTCCTATTTTCCATGTACATTCACACCTTGGAATGCTTGCTATATCTGCTAGGGTGTTACTGCATGCAGTGTGGTCTGGCCATGGTGTGGGCCTTGACATCTATTAGGGTATTTGAGTATGCTGCTGAGCAGGCCCCAGAGACTCTCAGGTGCATCTGTTATCTGCCTCATGGAATGGTACATATCAGTGGGGTACACCCATTAAATTGTCTTGTATTCTGCAGTTGTGACTGTGGGATAGCATGAGCATATGTATTACTACACTATTTCTGCCGTGCAAGTGGTGCATACTTTCAGGACTTAATAGTTACCATTGCATGTGTTGTAACACCTTTCTGCCTACTGTTTGTACATTTCACATGGAGTCTGTGGGGCATCCCTGTAACTCAGTCACTGTTGCTATGTCTAGGCTCTTAACTATTCAAATATGGCAGTGTCAGACCTCTCAAGTGTACAGATATTTGCAGGTTGTCCACATTTCTGCCTCATATTTTGGTCAATATCTCATGAACAGCTCTTTCTGGCAAATCACTCTGGGCTCAAGTCAGAATATAGTGACAAACATTTAAGTTTCAGACTTCATACCCTTCCAAACATCCAACAAAATGCAGAACCTGTTACTCTCTGAACTGTCTAAGTTTGTTGTAACATTATTTGGAATGTGTCCCTGTTTTTGGCCCTTTGCTCCACATATTTTACTACTTGGTCCGGGTGTGTTCCTGTAAGAGGTTGTGGGGTATGGGCAGTGATTATCCTGCTGTGAGTATGTGTGTGGCTTGCAAGGTGCTACAGTGACATTATTACCTACTAGCTACCAACTAGCATGGCTGTTTCTGTTTGCACACTACTATTATAGAAATCCACTAGATTTGACAGTAAATATACATGACATGCTTTGTGTACTACACATCCTATATTCCCTTTACATTCATTCCTACTATTACATGATATATTTATTGTAGCACAATGTTCTTATATAACAGTCATGGCTTAGTGGTAAGTCATGCAGACTAGTGTTCCAAGGTTCTGGACTGATAGTGGGATTTTATTTTGCTTTTGAACAGACTACAGGACCTGTCATTCAGAGTGACTAAGGCACTTTTAAGCAGTTGTAACCGGGTTAGTGCTGGTTTGCGCGGAGCTCACACATGCGCACTGGTGTTCACCTTTGCGCACACCTGCTTACAACTGCTTAAAAGTGCTTACTCTTGCGCACACCCGCGCTATTTTCTTTAAAAGAAATGAAAATGGGGAGACAGGAAAGTGGTGAAAAAGGGGTCACAAAGAGGGTAAGACAGTAGGGAAACAAGCTTGAGTTTTGCAGGAGGGATGTAGGGTAAGGCCCATAGCTGCCCATTTCTTCATCAGCAACAGCTGTGCATATGTTTGTAATTTGGTGTGAGATTTGAAACCTTCCACCCCTGAGAGAGGTGTAAGGGCAACAATAACACTTGTTGTACAGCCAATTGTAATTGACAGTTTCCATGTCCAGCAGACATGTGTGCAAAATGGGCAGCTATGTATGGGGCGTAATTTTTTTCTGGGTACAGAGTGCCCTTTTTTTTTTTTTTTCAGGTGAGAGTGGTATGTCAGGTAAAGGAAGTCGGTATAGCTGGGGAGGTAGGTTGGGTAGGTCAACAGACAAGACAAACAAGATGCATACAGGGGCGGTGTATGACATGTGTGGGGGGGGTTACACAATTGACGGGGACGGATGTTTGGATATCCAGAGCCCATGAGCCCACAGATGGCAACAGTGGAACTGATATCCCCACCCATGGGCAGTTGCCACTGTGCCTTCACTGCCCAGGATGGGGCTGTGCTGGGGGCTGTGTAGGCCGGGCAGCAGGCATGCCCGTTACTTGTGCCACCTGTGCCTCAAGCTGGCGTAGGGGCCCAAGAACAGCTTCCTGGATCTCCCTACGCACCACAGTCCGGACGCTACGGAGGGTGAGTGGTGGTTCTCCTCCAGCCACACTTGCAGAGGGGGGACGAGCCCCATCCCCTGCAGTGCTTCCACCTGCAGGTGGCACACGGCCACCGGAGGAGGGTCCGGACTGGGCACTACTGCCAGGTGCACTAGCCAGCTGAGGTGGGAGAGGTGGGTCCGCTGGAACCCGCCTTCCCTGTCGTCCTATGTTTTGCATTATGTCATGACAGTTTGGGTTAGTAACACACAATATCATTCACAATTAGTTGTAACAGCATGCATTAGTATTCCCATTAACCAAACACCCAGATATTCACACCATTGAACAACGAGCATAACACATGCATAATTTGAACAGAAATACACAGTCCAACAACATGCAGGGTTGATTGATGGCAACAGGCCATCAGGTTTGGATGTATGAACAGGGCAGATGCATCAACATACATGAAAATATGTATGACCCAACAGGACAAAATGTCCAGGGGTGTTAATTGTGATTGCACATACCAATTTCACGTGGAATGGATTATATGTGGATATAGGGTAGGGTGAAGAAAATATAATTAACACCTTCAAATACCAATACATATGCTGTACATTTCTAATAGCTGCAGCTATATACACACTACAGTTCTACCTACAGTTTCCTATGTGATAACTACTTCAAGTTGGTGATAGGAATGTTACTGCTACATCAATATACATTTTCAGTTTTATTCATACACGTTCATATCTGGCTCTGTTCAGCTACATCATCCTGCTACATTTGTTTTATATAGCTATAGACAACTGTGGATGTTTGGTGTTTCAGACAATCATACTATCTGCATATTGCAGACTGAGAGCAACATATCCAGATTTTGGGATACACATTCCAGCTGCAGGAACATTTTGAACACATTTCGCAGTTTGGTTCTGCTTGTCACATTCATTTCATTCTGTACTGACTGCAGTATACTTTATTCAGGAGTTATTACTACTTTATTGGTGGATTCATAACTCTTTCTCACACTCTCTCACTTGTTTTATTTTTACAATTCAGGATAGTACTTACTTCTAGACTTTATTGACATGTTTTACCTGTAGTTATTACAATCCTTTCCAACAGTCTCACTTCTGTCATGTTTCATTATTTCAACAGGGATATATTTCACACATGTGTTTTGCTCATCTTCTGCAGCTGTACTTTTCAGCCTGCTGCAGGTTGTGTACTATTATATTACAGGTGGGACATCTTTATTTCAGACTTTATTTCAGACATTTTCATTTTTCTGTTTGGATTACAGACTGCAACACACTTTTGTAATCAAGCAATACTTGCAAACACTCCTACACTGTTACTTGCACATTTTATTACTTAGTGACTACACTGCACTCTTTTGCTAACTGTCATACTTTTATATTTATTTACAGTTACAGGGAGAGGATTACTGACCTGCCTGGTGGTGCAACCACACCAGCCTATCGCCATAGGCTCTTCGGTTCGCAGAACGGACACCTGCAGCTGTAATATAAATAAAGTAATATTGGAATACACATCTCCATAATATCAGCTAGGTTAATTTCTTACATACAAAATTAGATGTAACTTACTCAGTAGTGGGGCGTTGGGCATTTGCCAGGCCTCCTGGATCCAAAGGTTCAGTTGGTCCTGCTTCCGTCTCTTCAAGTCCACATGGTGGTGACGGACCTGCTCACCAGTCCTTGGAATCCCTGTGGCACTGGTAAGATCATGAGCCAACCGGTCCCACGCCTCAGCCCTATATGCTCCCCACAGGACCTGGCCCTGCATGAGTTGGGCCTCATGATTGTGGACAAGGAGCCAAATCATATATTTGGACTCCTCAATGCCCCACCTATGTGCTCGAAAGCAACTACCCTCACCTACTCCTGACATTCTGGCTGCAAGTTAGTTCTACAATCAGTTATGCTGTGTATTCCCACCTATGGGGCTTATATACGCCGTTTTTCCTGCACTTATCTGTGATTGGCCATTTTGGAATTGTATCAGCTTCACAAAACCTGCTTTGTCATGCTCCTCTTTCTATGCATTCCTATATATTTGCTATTACTGCATTTCTAAGTGCAACTGTCATGGCTTAGTGGTTCAGTACCTTGACTATGGTGCATGGTATCCTGGGTTCAAACCTGGCCACTGCTTTTTATATTTTATGACTGTCTACACAGGCTAGGAGGTGTGTCTGTGTAAAGGCAGTTTTGTTACAGCTTGCTCAATGTTGCCCGTCGGTTAGCTTGTTGGCTCGGTGCGCAGCTCTGCGCAAATGGGTTACACTGGTTTATGCTTCATTTGGCTGTCAGCACGTATATTACGCTCAGCTCAGCTAGGGGCACACAGTTTCAACATGTTAAACCACTGCTCACCTATGGGCACTCATTCTACACCTGTTAAACCACTGCTCACCTACGGGCAGATGCACTCAACTTGTTAGACTGTAGCTCAGCTATAGGCACATCTGGCATCTTTTATTAGTTTGTTATCTCACATTTCTTCAAAATAAATGGCTCATTTCATTACATTTTACATAAAATATAATTTTATATGTGTACATATATGTCAGGGACTTGTTTCGTGCTTATTTCACTAAAAATAAAAATTGATGTTGTGGGGTCTCGAACCATGACTGCCTGCTCTTCAGCCGATGTCTCTACCGCTACGCTATTGCTTTTTGGCTTACTTTGCATAGTTAGTTCTTATATGCTTTTCCACTTACTGCTAACTGTGGCTAAGCTACGGGCATGCCCGCGCAAATGAGCGCACTCACGGGCAAACATCTTTACAATTTAAAAAAATATATAACATGTTCATTTATATAATTTTTATGTTCATAGTCTGTGGGGGCATGTGTTGTGTTGTGTTTATTCACATTTTCATGGACTCTGTCATGAGGGTTTACTTTAGGCACTTTTACTCTTCTGGGGGCGTGTCCGTTTGCAGGGCTCGGCCTACGGACACGCCCCCTACTGTCTTCCACGGACGTGTAAACCTTAGGTGTGATTCAGCATGCCCTCATGCATATGCATGACATGCTGACATCACACCGTTTAACTGCAGCCTCCGTGTAAGCCTTGTAACTCTTACACGTAGGCTTCGTGAATCCTGCCCATTATCTGTAAAAAGTCCAGTCCATTTACTAAGGAATTTTGTCATAAAAATGTTTGTAATCCTTCCCTTCAGTTTGTTCTGGTATTACTGTAAACCCCATGTTGTCTTTGCATGACCTATCCTAGACTTCAACCAGTTTCTGTGACATTGGTTAATATTTTACTTGATATTATACCATTTTTCCCTTTCATCTTCTTTTCAGCAGTTTGCATACCAGTTATTTCCTCTAAATGTCTGTTTAAAGCATCATGTATTTCCTGCAGCCTTTTGTTATTTGTCTCCATATATTCCAACAGGGACCCACTTATACTGAAAATCTCAGAAAGGATTGGGTGAATTATTATCTCTCTCTTTCAAGGGTGACTGAAGAGCTTTGCCTTTCAGCTAGCCGTTGCTATCTGCTTTTTCTCAGATCTGCTGTAACTCACTGGTTTCAATCTTCTTCCTCTGAAATTTAATTGCAGGTCTTCCTTTTACTTCACACTTTCTTTTCCTTGTTCACTTTCTGGATGTCATAGATTTTCTGTTAATGAGTTACAGTAGTTTGCATGTTTTTTGCTAATTTAAACTGTTCATTGCTTAGATCTCTGTTTTCAGCTGCATAAACTACTGCCTCCAAAATTCGTACTTTTTTACTCTAAAAGCTATTCCATGTCCTATGTAACCTTTTCAGCTTATGTTCACACCATGTCACCTTCATAAAATTTGGTTTATATAGCTACCAAAATCTTTTTTCTCCTCGGACTCTCTGCATTTTTCTGTATTAATTGTCTAGTGTGACCTTTAATCTAAAACATATATTTTCCTAAAATAAACTCACATCAGCCCTTGGATCTGACTGACTCTTTCCATATCATGTCATTTATTCTCTGTTAGTAATTTATACCAAGTAGCAAACAATTATTACTCAAGGTAACTTGATACTTTTCTAAGCAAGAGGATACTACTGTATGCAATTAGCACTCCGTAGGACCATGACCTGATAGTGACATAGTCTGTATCTTTAGTGTCTTATTTATTTGCTTATTTAATTAATGTTATTTACAAGGGGAGCACACTGTTCATTTGCAGGCTCAGCCTGTTAACTAATAATAGCAATAAAGTATGATCAATGGCATAGCTAAATTATTCAGTACAGTGATATAACATAGATGTAAAAAAAATTTCTCTCTCTCTCTCTCTCTCTCTCTCTATATATATATATATATATATATATATATATATATATATATATATATATATATATATTTATGTTTACAATAAGGTTTAAAAAGGATCCAAAGTATACAATGAATAATACAGCTATTTTTGATAAATAGAAGTGTTCATTGATGATATAAACCTTAAATATTCTGCATCTGGACTAATTATTTATTTATTTATTTATTTTGCATTTGTTAACCGGGAAATTCAGACTGGACCAGGTCCATTTTCAGCGGAGGCCCGGGGAGAAAAGCTCTGGCATCGTTATACAAATACAGTACATCCAGCATAATACACAAAACAGGTTACATCATGCGTGCTGAGCATAGTAATATAACAAGAAATTAATAAAACACTCCAGGTTAAAGAAATATAGAACATAGGTAAAAGACAAAGTCAGTTACAGTACATCCAGCATAATACACAAAACAGGTTTCATCATGTATGCTGAGCATAGTAATATAACAAGAAATTAATAAAACACTCCAGGTAAAAGAAGATATAGAACACAGGTAAAAGACAATGTCAGTTATACATTGGTAAGAGAAGAAAATATATCAAGTAAGATTCTACAGTTAAAAATACCCTTTCAGATGACCAAACCTACAGGGGATCAGAGATCCAGCATGTGATCAGAGAAGAGTTTGGGGAGTTAATAGTAGTATGGGTAGGGTTATGTGATACAAGGGCATAACCAGGTACTAAGAAGGTGCGATTTGATGGAGATTTTGAATATGAATGTGGAGGGGGCAGTGGACACAGATAGGGGAAGAGAGTTCCAATTTCTGGCAATGGTGTGGCAGTAGAGTGCTTTCCCTGCACTATTGTTAGCCTTGGTGATGGAGAGGAGAGAGTTTTTCACAGGATCTTGGTTTGCAGTATAGACAGTTAGTAGGTTGGATAATGAGGGTTTTTTTTCAGGATATTTGAGAATATTGTAGGCTGTGCCCAGCTGGTGATAGTTAAGTAGCTGTGGTAGCTCAAGTCATTTTAGTTCTTTTAGTGCAGCACAGTGATGGGTTCTATAGGTATAGGTTCTATAGGTTGAGTTAGTAGCGAACTTGGCTATTTTATTGTAGCATGATTCAAGTTTGTCTAGGTCACAATTTCTGATTTTGGTGAAGTCTGGTAATAGAGTTGAGAGGAGGTGGCTTTTTTGCAAGAGTGACTCTTTTTTTGTGAGTGAAAGGACTTATGTCTATATATGGAGCCTAGCTTTTTGTGTACTAGTTTTATGGTATGTGAGATGGGAACATCATTATTGTCTATTTTAATGCCCAGAAGTTTAGTGTGGTTAGAAGGGGAGATGGTGGTGCTGTCCTTAGATGTTATAGTAAAGGAGAGGGTATTTTTTTATCTATTAGGAGTAAATAGTAGCAGTTTTGTCTTTTTGGGATTTAGAATTAGTCGGATACCTGCTATCCATTTTTCTACTGAGTTAAAGGTATCTTGAGTGAGTTTATGTAGGGTGGTGGGAGATGAGGCAGAGCAGATCAGGGCTGAATCATCCTCATATTGTATGAGTGTGGCATGTTGTGTAGAGCTTTTGTGGTTATTTGTGAAAATAGAGAACAATAGTGGACCCAGTATAGAGCCCTGTGGGACACCTATGGTGGCTGGAAGTTGTGTAGACAGAGTTCCTTTCCACTGGACTGATTGATGCTTGTCAGACAAGTAGCTTCTGAACCAGGCTATAGTAGAGGAGGTGAAGGATAATGATGATAGTGAGTCTAGTAGAATGGCGTGGGAGACCATAACAAATGCTTTTGAGAGGTCTAGGAAAATGGCTGATACATATTTGTTATCATTCCTGTGAAGGTTTATATGATTAGTGAAGGATAGAAGGGCTGTGGTAGTGCTGTGATGTGGACGGTAACTGTGTTGTGTGGTAGATAGTAGATTGTGTGTGTTAAGAAATGTCATCCCTTGCAAGGAGATGCATTTCTCAAGAATTTTGCCTGAGTATGGGATGTGAGAGATGTATTTACACAATGTCACTGGAGGCAAAGCTCTCACATAAAAGTACTCCTAATGTCAATAAGGATGTCAGTAGTACACACGCTGCACCCATCACACACAATTCAAAGCAGACATATTGACCCACATATGCTGAGGCACTTAAATGTAACCTTCCTAAACCACAAAGACCTCCTAGATGAAGTACACATAACAACTACCCTCAACAGCCCCAAATGCACTATTTCAAAACAACACCCACATCAACACATACAGCCACATCTATTGGCGCCTCTACTTCTAAGCCCATAAAGCAAGCTACCACACAATCTAACATTGTAGTCATTGGAGACTCCATCATGAGGCACACTGATGTCTCTCTCACCAGGCTGAGTAAGGAGAGAGTCACAGTTGGTTGCTTATCAGGGACTAGGATCCACCACATTACGCAGGCACTCAGGTCACTGGACCACAATTACCATGTGGGAGTAAATGACCTGAGCCATACCTCCCTAGACTATATGAAGAGAGACTTCATGGAGCTCTCAGAATATGTCTCTCAAGCTGGTATGAGCCTAGCATTGAGCAGCATTTTACCCTCTCCAAGGATGATGCCACAATATGAACAAAAGATGATTGACTTTAATAATTGGCTTAGTTTCTGGTGTCATTCTAAGGGACTGCAATATTTGTCAGCATGGAAGGAGATGATCAACAGACCCACTGCTTTGCCAGGGATGGTCTCCACCGCTCACCTCTAGGCTTTTAAATATTAGCTAAAACACTGTCTTCCCCCATAGTGTAAATGCAGCCAACTATACTGAGCCAGAAGACATAACAAACCTCTTGGCTGATAAATTCAGCTCTAACTTTATCCCTCCCTCCCCCTCAACATTCCCACAGGAAATATCATAAAATAGATCTCCCCCTACTATCACTAGAGAACAGGTCCTTAATGCTCTCTGTAAGACCAAGAACACTGCATCAATGGACCCAGACAATATCCCAGGATGCCTTCTAAATAGCATGATTCATGACCTATCAAGGCTTCTGGAACTGCTATTTAACTGTAGCCTCCAAACAGGTTTTGTGCCTCATGAATGGAGAAAGGCAGCAGTCATCCCTCTGCACAAAGGTGGGCCATCTGCAGACCCTGGGAACTACAGACCCATAAGTCTCACTAATCTTATATGTAAAACCATGGAAATAATTATCATGGATATGATCAATAGAGATATAGTAAACCTCCAGACACTGGACCCAACTCAGTTTGGTTTCATCAAGGGCAGATCTTGCCTTTTCATCCTGGTGGACATCTTTGAGAAGGTCACCAAGGCAATAGATGAGGGCAAAATGGTTCACACTGCCTACCTTGTCCTAGCCAAGGCATTTGACACAATACCCCACTTGGGCATTGTTGACAAACTCAAGAGGTTAGGTACAAACCTGTATGTCACCCGGTGGATAGTCAACTGGCTCACAGCAGGACCCAGGAAGTTAGAAATGGAGAGTCCACCTCTACAAAGAGGCCAGTCACAAGTGAGGTTCCTCAGGGATCAGTCCTTGGACCGCTCCTTTTTTGGCATTTACTTCTCAGAAGTCAAGGCCAATGTAAGTGGTCTCTGGCTGACTAAATTTGCAGATGATTGCAAATTAAGAGCCGACATTGAATCTTACACTAACACAAATGTTGTCCAGGAGGGGCTGACAAAGACAAACAATTGGTGTCAGAGCCATGGACTAAAACTAAATGCCAAGAAATGCATAAGAGTATTCTTTGAGAAGTAATCCATCCCTGGTAACTATCATGTTGACAACACACCCCTTAGAGTTGACTAAGTAGTCAGGACTTAGGGACACAGATAGTAATCTAGCCTTTGACCATCATGTGTCTACAGGGGTGAGGAAATCATTCTATGTTGCTCAACTTATAAATAAAGGTATAGCATCTAGGTCCAAGGAAGTCATTGTTCCAATGTATTATCGCATTCATCAGACCTATCATTGAGTACAATGCCCCTTTTGGTATGTACCTAACCAGACATATCCAACAATTGGAAAGTTCACAGAGGTTCCTCACTAAGAGAATACAGGGAGCAAGTAAAATGTCCTGTGTAGACCGCCTCAAGGCTGTATCCCTGCATTCTGTCTCCTACAGGCTTTTGAGGGGAAATCTATGCCTGGCATACAGAGCATTGTCAGACTCCACTCTGATGGACTTTCTGCATATCCAGAAAACAAACAGCACTAGAATTACCTGCTCTAAAGACTTAAACCTTGCCTGTGATATAAATTGGGCCTGCTGGAGAGATAGGTATGTATCTCAGTGACTACCACATCTATGGAATAGGGTCCCCATCCATGTGAAGCAGAGTTTCTCCCTAACCCAATTCATGTGCAACTTGGGCAATTGGATGGGAAACCAGAAATTCATCCCTGGTTTGGCACCTATATCTCTAATGGACACAGGTAACATGTAAATGGTTCATCTCCCAGGACCATGCTTACACTTATCAAGAGTATCAGAACTTGTCAGAGATTTGGGACACATGGCTAGGCTTAAAAAGGCCCTTATGGTCATTAGCCTTGTAAACACCTATGAACTGTGCATTGTGTTCACTCAGATTTCATACCTGAAGTCAGAGACTGACTCATCAACGTGATTTAGATTTTTACTTGTCTTCTCCAAGCATGACATTCTACATACTCAAGGACCACATCTTGTTTCTTCCATACTTGCTACAACATTACAGATTCCTACATAAACAAGCTATATGTTCTTGAAACTCAATTATCTCTTTTCTCAGATATTTTTTGCATTATATCTGAGGGTAGACAAAATATGGATCAACTGATCCCTGAAGTACAACATAACCTTGTTGATCCACTATTATATCTTCCAGAGTCATGGGGCTATTCTTAGCAGCCAACAGCATGACCCCCTTTTCTCCTTGCTGCTTGAAATACAGAATATATCCAATGTGCCTATAACCTTTTATGCATCCAAATGAGCTTCTTGCAATACTGTAACTCAAGGAGTCAGCTTCTTTAAATGACAAATTATTCTATTTTCTTAGCTAGACTGACCAACTCATTGACATTTAATATTATAAAACAGATGCACTCTTTGTAAAAAAAAAACTAACACTCCCTCCATTGCATGCAACATATACAAGTGTCCATTAACTGTGTATTCCTATATAAAAGGTTTGTCTAAAACTGGAATAAAGACATTAGTCTAACTATTCTTTAAACATTTTGACACCAAAAACAAGCCAACATTGAACAAATAGTAAATGAAACTATCTATAGAATACCAAACATGGAAAATTTAAACAAAATGTGAGGCTGACACTTGCCTCATTTATTATCCACTGTTAACAAAGAAAGAAAAAAGTATGCACACCTCCCTTCTAAATAGTTGTCAGTCCCATTTTCCCCAGTTAACTCATCCCTAAATTTGTATAGTTTAGGTCTTGTTAGTAACAGAATCAATGAAAAATCATGTAGGTTCCCTACCACTGGTCTCCCACAGACCACGTTTACATAAATAAAACATAAAATTATTATCAAAGAAACAGAACTGTAAATTACAGTACACAAGTTCATAAAGGCATCATTGAATATTCCAGCTACGTACCATTCACCAGCCTGCCTATTTTGGTATGCTGCTTGCAGCCTGCGCTGGTTAGACATGTGAGGTTTAAGAATAGAAAAGACTTCTTCATTCACTGATCTCTAAAACACTTTTGATTTATGGTGTTTCCTTTGATTTATTCAGAATTCTTTATAGTGTTTCCTCTTCTCTCTTTGCTTTTTTCAGTTTCTTCTGATTGTTCAGTTGATGGTATCCATTATAGAAAGTTTCATAATCTTTTCTATCAGCCAGTCTTTCCTTTTTGAGTCCACAAGCTTTAAATCTATGCAGGAGGTACACCCAAACAAAATTATTTGCAAAACATTCAGAATTTTCAATTTGTTAGTCTACATTCATTCATAGAGACAAACATTGTTCCATTTCATCATCAAATATGTACATTATAATCATTATCAAACAAAATGTGTTTATCACTAACAATATATTGTTGACCTGGATGCCAAAGCAGTGACAATATCTGTTTTTTACCTCAGAAGATTCAAAGCAAACCAATGTATATCCAGGCTGCCTCTTCTGAATGTCCACGGCAGAATCACTCCATACACTCTCTCTCTCTTTATTTTCCTTTTCTGCAGTTCAGTCCTTCCTGACAGTCTTTCAACACCTAAACCACACAGTTCTGCCATTTTCCCTTTCTGGGACACTGATAATTTGAATATTTTCCTTCCGTCTTTGTTTTTTGATCAACCTGTTTCTCTTCAAGCACTTCTAACTCAGACAACACATGGGCATTCTGTTCTTTTTCACTTTTGCAATATAGCTGTCCAATTTGGCAGTTGATTTCTCTATTTTTTTTAACACTACCATAAAGGCTTGCCAATGATTTTTATATTAAATTCTAATTTTATTTTATTTATTTAACATTTGTTTGCCAGGATAGTCCGACTGGACAACGTGTCCATTTTCACCGGAGTCCTGGGGAGAAAAACTCCATAAGTTTACAGAGAAGAAAAATTTACAAAAGAGACATTACAGAGTAGTAGCATACACATTGTAGACTTTACAGCCATTAGTATACAATAAGAGGATATTCCCCCTTTTGGTTGAAAATACAAGTGTACAAAATATACAATGAGAGTAGATAAGAACCTGGTAGAGCATTGCAATATATTTCACAATTGAATAAGAGTATATAAATGTTTACGTTTTCCATATATACATTCAAGCCAATATACATGTAAGAGTATACATACATATATATATATATATATATATATATATATATATATATATATATAGATAGATAGATATATAGATAGATATATATAGATATACATATATATATATATATATATATATATATATATATATATATATATATTTATGGAGAGAGAGAGAGAGAGAGTACAGAATTAGATGAGCTAGGCTGAGTTGATGGTACCTTAATAAGTTCAGAAATTCAAGCCAGTGCAAGGCTTGTAGGAAAAGGCAGTGGTGGGATCGTGATTTGGCATTGGTAGTGAATCTAGCAATTTTGTTGTAACAGATGGAAAGTTTATTAAGGTCAGTTTTGTAAAAATTAGTAAGAATTGGGGATGCACAAAGTATAGTAGATAGGAGGTGGGTCCTGGCTATTACAATTCGAGATTCGGTGGTTAGATAACTTTTACAGCGATAGAGGGAACCTAGCTTTCTGTGGACTTTAGTGATGGTTGTTGATATGTGCCTTGTGAATCTGAGTTGCTGGTCAGTGGTAACTCCTAGGAGTTTAGCCTCAGTGACAGGGGTGATTTGGGTTTTGCTGGTGGAGAGTATAGAGAAGGTAAGGCTGCTTGTTTTAGTAGAGTGGAATAGCATTAGTTGTGTTTTCTTGGGATTTAGAAGAGAAGGTAAGGCTGCTCGTTTTAGTAGAGTGGAATAGCATTAGTTGTGTTTTCTTGGGATTTAGTTTGAGTTGTGAGTTGTTAAGCCAGTTCCCTATTTCAGAGAAGGCTTCTTGGGCTTTTGTTGGAGAAGTTGGATGTTGGGTGCAGAGCATATGAGAGTTGTGTCATCAGCATATTGGACTATGTTAGCTTTAGAGGTAGCTGAGTGGAGTTGGTTTGTCAAGATATTAAAAAGAAGGGGTCCGAGGACTGATCCTTGCGGCACGCCTAAGGAGGTTGGGAGTGGAGGGATAGAGAGTTATGCCACTTGATGGATTGTTGGCGATTATCTAAATAGCTTTTAAACCAGAGTAGGGTGGGCTTGTTAAGGTTGAAGTCAGAGAGACAAGACAGTAGTTTATTATGTGAGACTGTTTTGAATGCCTTGGATGAATCTAGGAAGGTAGCTGAGACAAATTTACCTAGATTCCTCTGGGAGTTTATAGTATTGATGAATTTGAGTAGGGCAGTGGTGGTGCTGTGGGATGGGTGAAATCCATGTTGGGTTGAGGAGAAAAGGTTGTTGGTGAGGAGATAGGAGAGGAACTGGTGATGACTATATCTTTCTAGGATCTTAGAGAGGGGTGAGAGAATTGCAATTTGTCGATAGTTGGAAAGGTCTAGGGAGGGGCCACCTTTGTGGAGTGGTATGATATATGAGGTTTTCCACAGGAGTGGAACAGTGTGTTCGATGATGGATCTATTTATTAGAAGTGAAATGGGATAGGCTATAGCTGTGGATGCAATTTGGAGGTATTAAGCAGGAAGGTTATCGGCTGCAAGGGTGGCTGGTTTGAGTTTGGCTAGGAGTTTTTGGATAGTAGAGGTAGGAACAGACTTAAGTGTGAAAGGTGTGGAATTGATATGGGCCTGAAGTGGTTGTGGGGTCTTGGAGGAAGTGATGTTGTTTAAGAGTTTGAGTACTGAGGAGATGAAATAGTTATTAAAACTGGAGGCTATGTCTAAGTCTGTACCTATTATATTGGGTGTGGGAGTGGTGGGTCTTCCGGGCTCTAGGATGTTATTATTGTTGCCCAGAATATTTGCAGTTTGGTACTGTATTTGTTTTGTTGAGTGATACAGTATTTTTGTTTATCAAGCTTAACCTGCTTTTTTGCTTTGTTTCAGAGCTTGTGAAAGGTTTGCCTAGCTGTGGGTGATCTGGTGTGGCACCAGGTTTTCCAGGCTTTATCCCTGGCTTTAAGTCGGGCTTTTGTGATTTTCTGGAGCTAAGGGGTGGGGTTGCTATGTATCCTGATTGTTTTTAAGGGGGCTAATTGAATGAGGATATTTAGGAATGTGGAGATGAAGTAATCAACTGCTTTGTCTAATGAAAGCATTTTGATGGGAGACCAGATGCAATGTTGCAAGACTCTTATGAAGTGGTCTTTAGGAAAATTTTTGTTAGAATGCGTTTGTAGAAGGAAGGAAGAATTAATTATTTTACGTTTTTGCCTAAGGATAAAAGTGGGACTGTGGTCGCTCAGAGAGTTTGGTAGGGTGCCACATTGATGAGCAGTATTTGGTTGATTTGTGAGGATCCATTCAAGTATAGATTCTCTTTTTGTGGCCTTATCAATGCATGTGACAGTATCTACAAGTTGGGTGAAGTTATATAGGTTAATGTGGTGGGTGGGGGTGGAAGAATGGATGGAGTTCCAGTCAATGTTTACATCACCTAGCATGATAGTTTCTTGAGGGAGGGAATATGAGGCCCAGTGAGGTATGGATTCTAGGGTGGTTAGATTGTCTGTTGACTGTTGATTGACTGTTTCTAAAGACATGCGTCTGGAGCATCTCTCCCTGGGCATCCGCTGAAAACAGGCTCTCTGGGACCTAGTCGGACTTTTCCGGTCAACAAATGTTAAATAAATAAAAATTGTCACCTGGGGGTATATAGATACCCAGTAGGTTTAGGTGCTTATGTTGGTTAAGGGAGAGCTTTGCAAATACAGTGTCTGCATTGTTGAAGTTGGGGAATCTTTTTGAAGGAGTTGGAGTTGTAGGTTGGTTCTGTGAAGTAAAGCTAAGCCTCCACCTCTTTTATGTAGCCAGTCTGCCCTGAGAATGCTATACCCAGGTCGGGTGATGGAATTATCTTTAATATGTGGTTTAAGCCATGTCTCTGTGATGAGAATAATATCAGGGTTATATAAGGAGATGACAGAGTGAAGGTCTTCTGTTTTATTCATGATACTGCGAGTATTCATATTTAGTATCAATAAGTCGGTGGGTTTGTGCTTAGCTGGATCGTGATGGGTGCATGGCTTATTAGCAGAGGTTGCTAGCCCAGGGTTGGGATAAATTCCTCCTCCTAGTAGTAGCTGGGTAGTTATACAGGTGATAGATTTTAGGTATTGGATGATTAGGTAGTGAAATTGTAGACTTGGTTGCTTTTTAGATGGATAGAAGTGGTACATGGGAAGGGCATGATATATGGGGGGTTGGGTGTATATGGCGGGGTATATGCTTGCGTGACTGGGGGTGATAGTAATGTTGTGGGTTAGGGTGGGGGATTTGGGGTGGATACAGTGAGTGATTGTGAAGAGATAAGAGGTGCTGATTGTGGCTATGGAGAGGCAGGTGAATAGAGAGGTTAATTCCAGGAGGGTATAGTGGAGATGAGACTGGGAGTAATGAGACATAGTGGGAGTGAGGTTGTGGAGTTAGAGGAGGAATTTATATTTAGTAAGGGTGTGAGTTGTGTGAGCAAGAGATATGGTTGTGGATATTGAACTGGTAGGTGGGCTGGAGTGGTGGGAATTTGAAGGGCATGTGTAGATGGTGCTGATGGATAAAGGGTGGATGAAGGGAGGGTCTTACTAAAGGAGGTTACTTATAAATTCAGAGTATATAGGGGTGGGTGGGAATTGGGGCAGGGTAGGGGAGTGGAGTTAGCCCATAGGGTGAATGGAGTAGGATATGCCAATCAAGGTATGTGCAATCCAAAAATGAACACTCAGTAGCTCAGAAATCACATCTACAATGTTAGTCTTTCTTTTGTTACCAATGCTTTTTTAATCTTTAAAGGAGTGAAAGTAATGGTATAATGCACTGCTGTGCTGACACTATTTAATATATTATTTGGGGTCTATATTAGAACATCGAGGTTTCAAAACTTCGAATGTTCTAATATCAACCCCTATTCAGCAAAAGCTGAAAACATCGAACATACAGAACAGCAAATTTTTTCCTAGGGAAAAAATTTGCTGTTCCAAAACACATACACACAACACAAGCACACCAAACAAACAGCAATCCACACACATACACCTAAAATCTTACCCCTAACCCTACACTAAACTATACACACACCACTAACTATCCACTTACCTTAACCCAAATCCTAACCCTAAAGTCCATCACTATTGCACACTCACCTCACCCACGCTCTAACCCTAACTCACCTACCCCACCCTAACCCTCACGTCCACACAATCGCACACTTACCTGACTCATGACCTAACCCTAACTCACCTAACCCGCCCTAACCCTCATGTCCACACAATCGCACACATACCTAACCCACACCCTAACCCTAACTAACCTAACCCACACTCAATTGCACACTTACCTGAACCCGACCCGCAACTTTCCACAACAGCACTGAAAATACTGAAGCAACAGAAATGGACAACCAAATTCTTTCCCTAAGAAAAATTTTGGTTTTCTGTTGCTTTGATATCTTCAGCTTTCACTGAATAGGGGGTGATATTAGAACATTCAAAGTTTTGAAACTTCAATGTTCAATATAGACCCTATTATTTGCAGGCATTTTAAAGAGCTCCGCTGATTTTTCTTTTTCTAAATTACCTATTCCTTTCTTTTTCTAATTTACCTATTCGGTTCTTTCTCTTTATCTCTGCAGCAACAGACATCAGTAATGACTCTATTCTCTGAATTCTTATGTTCAACTGCAGTTGACCTCAAAATCTAGCTTAATTAACAAACAAACAAAAAAACTTACATGATAAACAGCTGGGAAATATGTCTAACCTCTGCAGTGCCATCACAAAAAGTCTGTTTTCACTGATTTTGAATCCAGTTTAGTCAGGTAATCTGCACACTGTGTAGGAGACATAAAGAGAGTCTATATTAGGTTCCTATAATATTATGTGCATTACCATTAACTTTTATAACTGGAAGTGCAATTTCTTATCCTGAAATTTTTTCTTAGTGTCTAGGTTTTAGGTATTTTTCATAAATAATAAGACAATGTTGTCTTTTCCCGTCAGAACTGCAAAAATGAAATGAGATATAGCATGGAAGTTATGATATTGTAACTGTACTTGCTTCATTGCCGTACAGGTTGTGGTTATAAAGTTTCTGTGAATCAGCTCATTTACCCAGTTAACAAACTGCTATATAAATAAATATGCATTTTATATTCTTAAACCAACACAGCCACTGGGGGATGCACAAGCCAGTGTATTTTTTTTTGTGCCAGTCCCAAGCCTGGATAAATGGGGAGGGCTATATCAGGAAGGGCATCTGGTGTAAAATTTTTGTTACATCAGATATGTGGACAATAATACAAATTTCCATACCAGATCAGTTGAGCCCTGGGTTGGCAATGACCATCTCCAGTACTGTTAGCCAACAGGGTGATGGTGGAAATTGAACTACTGTTGGCCGAAAGAGAAGGAGAAGAAAAGGGGGAAGGTATGCACAGAGGTAGGCAGAGGGGGACTTTGAATGTTGGGAGTATGACTGGTAAAGGGAGAGGACTAGCTGATATGATGGAGGGAAGGAAGGTTGACATATTGTGCATGCAAGAGATGATATGCAAGTGGAGTAAGGCCAGGTGTATTGGGGTGGGTTCAAATTGTTCTGCCATGGTGTGGATGGGAGGAGAAATGGTGTAGGGGTTATCCTGAAGGAACAGTGTGTCAAGAGTGTTTTGGAGGTGAAAAGAGTGTTGGATACAGTGATGTTTATGAAGCTGGAAATTGATGGTGTGATGATGAATGTTGTTAGTGCATATGCTCTGTAAGTTGCATGTGCGATGGATGAAAAAGAAATATTTTGGCGTGCGTTGGATGACTTGGTGGAGAGTGTACCCAAGGGTGAGAGAGTGGTGATTGGAGTGGATTTCAGTGGGCATGTTGGTGAAGGGAACAGAGGGGATGAAGGGGTGATGGGTAGGTATGGTGTTAAGGAGAGGAATGGAGAAGATCAGATGGTAGGGGATTTTGTGAAATGGATGAACATGGCTGTGGTAAATACATATTTTAAGAAGAGGAAATAGCAGAGGTGGATGTACAAGAGTGGTGGAAGATGCACACAGGTGGATTATATGCTGTGCAGGATAACCAGTCTGAAGGAGACTGATGACTGCAAAGTGGTGACAGGGGAAAGCATAGTTAGGCAGCATAGGATGGCGGTTTGTAGGATGATGTTGGCAATCAAGAAGAGGAGGAGAGTGAGGGCAGTGCCAAGGATCAAATGGTGATAGTAGAAAAAGGATAAATGTAAGGTGGAGTTCAGGGAAGATTTAAGACAGACACTGGGTGGCAGTGAAGAGTTACCAGATAGGTGGGCAGACACAGCAGAGGAGGTAATGGAGACAGCTAGAAAGTAGATTGCTGTGACATCTGGACAGAGGAAGAAGGACAGGGGGACCTGGTGGTGGAATGAGGAAGTACAGGAGAGTATACAGAGGAAGAGGTTGTCAAAGAAGTGGGATTGTCTGAGAGATGAAGAAAGTAGATAGGAGTACAAGGAGACAAGGTGCATGGTGAAGAGAGAGGTGGTGAAGGCTAAGGATAAGGCATATGGAGAGTTGTATGGAATACTGGACACTAAGGATGGAGAAAAGGACCTGTACTGACTGGCTAGACAGAGGGACCAAGCTGGGAAATATGTGCAGCAGGTTAGGGTGATAAAGGATAAGGAGGGAAACATACAAGTGAGGAGAGTGTGTTGAGCAGATGGAAAGCGTACTTTGATGGGCTGATGAATGAAGAGAATGAGAGGGAGAGAAGGTTGGATGATGTGGGGATAGTGAATCATGAAGTGCAATGGATCAGCAAGGAGGAAGTAAGGACAGCTATGGAGAGGATGAAGAATGAAAAGGCTTTTGGTCCAGATGACATACCTGTGGAAGCATGGAGGTGTTTAGGAGAGATGGCTGTGGTTTTTTTAACCAAATTGTTTAATGAAATCTTGGAAAGTGAGAGGGTGCCTGAGGAGTGGAGAAGAAGTGTATTGGTACTGATTTTTAAGAAAAAGGGTAATGTGCAGAGCTGTAGTAACTACAGAGGGATAAAACTGATCAGCCACAACATGACGTTATGAGATAGAGTAGTGGAAGCTAGATTAAGAAGGGAGGTGATAATTAGTGAACAACAGTATAGTTTCATGCCAGGAAAGAGCACTACAGATACATTGTTTGCTCTGAGGGTGTTGATGCAGAAGTACAGAGAAGGTCAGAAGGAGTTGCAGTGTGTCTTTGTGGACTTAGAGAAAGCATATGACAGAGTGCCTAGAGAGGAGTTATGGTATTGTATGAGGAAGTCTGGCGTGGCAGAGAAGTACGTAAGAGTGGTACAGGATATGTACAAGGGCAGTGTGACAGTGGTGAGGTCTGTGGTAGGAGTGACAGATGCATTCAAGGTGGAGATGGGATTACATCAGGGATCAGCACTGAGGCCTCTCTTATTTGCAATGGTGATGGACAGGTTGACAGACAAGATCAGACAGGAGTCCCCATGGATGATGATGTTTGCAGATGACATTGTGATTTGTATTGAGAGTAGACAACAAGTTGAGGAGAGCTCAGCAACACCAAACTGTATGTGCTTCAACACAAACGACACCACCAAAGCCACAAAAATTCTTATTTCTCTAGCGCCTCAGCTACAAACAGCCTTCAAGGAGTAAAATACACAAATTCAGCCATCCTTTATATAATACCAGCAGCTTCAATCAATAAACAATTAAACAATGAATTAAAAACATCAATTAAATTTCTGTTAAAACTTTTAAAGTGTCAGTGTCCCATTTCATATAGCAACTTTTCCAACAACATTCAGTATTTAATCCCTTCGGTGTTAACCTACCATATTTTAAAATAAATATTATTTCCTTTTTTAAAAGATTATATCTATGTGTTTCCCTATCATTATTCTTCAAACAAATCTGTTCTAAAATAGTTGCCTTAAGTCCTTCAGGATCTCCATTATGGCAACTTCTAAAATGTTGAGGAGACCCTGGAGAGATGGAGATATGCTCTAGAGAGGAGAGGAATGAAGGGTAGCAGGACTAAGACAAAATATGTGTGTGTGAATGAGAGGGAAGGCAGGGGAATGGTGAGGATGCAGGGAGTAGAGTTAGCGAAGGTGGATGAGTTTAAATACCTGGGATCAACAGTTCAGATTAATGATGAGTGTGAAAAAGAGGTGAAGAAGACACTACAGGCAGGGTGGAGTGGGTGGAGAAGAGTATCAGGAGTGATTTGTGACAGATGGTTACCAGTAAGAGTGAAAGGGAAGGTCTACAAGAGGGTAGTGAGACCAGCTATGTTATATGGGTTGGAGATGGTGGCACTAACAAAAGACAAGCGTCGTAGCTGGAGGTGGCAGAGTTAAAGATATTAAGATTTGCGTTGGGTGTGACAAGGATGGAGAGAATTAGAAATGAATATATTAGAGGGTCAGCTCAGGTTGAGTGGTTAGGAGAGAAATCCAGAGAGGTGAGATTGCATTGGTTTGGACATGTGCTGAGGAGGGATGCTGATTATATTGGGAGAAGGATGCTAAGGATGGAGCTGCCAGGTAAGAGAAAAAGACGAAGGCCTAAGATAAGGTTTAAGGATGTGGTGAGAGAGGACATGCAGGTGGTTGGTGTGACAGAGCAAGATGTAGAGGGCAAGAAGAAATGGAAACAGATGATCTGATTTGGCAACCCCTAATAGGAGCAGCCAAAAGAAAAAGAAGAAGAAAAAGATATCCTTAAACCAGGATTCAGTGATGGTCCAGATAAGCATCCTCCAAGTAGAGAGAAGCTTCTGAATTATAATTTTATTGGTGAGACTTCTGGAATTTAGCAAAGCACCTTGATTTCTGATTATTTTACATATATAAGTGTGTATGTGTGTGTGTGTGTGTGTGTGTGTGTGTGTGTGTGTGTGTGTGTGTGTGTGTATTCTACATGGAATGGACAATAGATTGACACCTGTAAAATAAAACATTGACACATAGCAAATATTTTTGCAGGGCCTTGCCTTCATCCCATACCCTGTGATACTTATATATATATATATATATATATATATATATTTACACACACACACAGAAATGGAATATTCCCCTATCCAGAGAACCAGGGAGTGTCACTCGCTCACACACTGACCTTTTGTTTCTGTAGACCAAATAGATGTTGATCTTGTCTGAAGTGTACCCATGTCTGCCAGGCTGACAAGCTTTAAATCCAGTGTGTGTGACACCGTGTATTTAGCCACTGAATGAATTAGCCACTGAATAATTACCAACATTTTAACTTGATATGCAGAGTGTAAGGGTGTTTCTGAGTAGCTATGTCTTTTCTGCAAGTTAGGATGTTTTGATAGTCCCACCCTATCAAGTTGCATATTGAAGAGGAAGGACTTTAGTAGATTTTGCATAGCATTATGAACAGAGATGACAGTGTCATAATCACTTTTAATCCTTTTTTATCTACTTGAAATACCTCTAGTTTTGACCACAGACATCCAAAAGACTGTCACAAACTCTTTACCAAGTTAAGTGAAGTTATTTGCCTGCTTTATATCCAGCAGAGTCAACAATATCTAGAATGTTCTAGGGATTCCCAGGTTGCAGTGATGCCTTATGAGATTTTGATTTTGACTTGTTTAGGCTTTGACCCCAGATATTTTGTTATTATGGACTCTTCCTGCTGCCACATTAAAGTTACTATGTATTTGTGATTTACTTTGTTGAGTACAGGGGCTCTATAATATTTTACATGGATGAGGTTCTTGTTTTGTTGAGGTTATGTATTTAAGAAAAAAATAAGGTGTTTGTAGTTATTTTCTTTAAAATGTGCATATGCAGGAGAAGTTGTGAATATATGCTCACATGGGTGACATTGCTTCTAAGAGTTTAGCCTCAAAATTCTGGATGTACTCACTCTTTGTGCAGACAGATCATGTCAATAACAATATATTGTTTGAGTATGTGGCTTATCTTACCCTCCCTGAAATAACTATAATCTTTAAAGTTATTTAAATTATTTAGTGCCACTGTGCATAATCTAATGTAAGACTTTTTCAAGCTACAACTGAGAATGGCTACACCTCGCCAGGTTTTATTTGGCTCAGTAATTTTTGTAATAATTTTTTAATTTTTTAAAACATATTGTGTGTTCCTTTTATCTCTTTATGACTATTTTTAGGCCAATATTGGGTACACTTACTAAATGCAGATTTTAAAAGCAAGATAGAAAAAAGGTATTATCATGTGTAACCAGTGGGAATGAAGTTATGAAAGGCAGAGTAACTGATGTTTAACTAATTTAAGGGGTAGGCGTTCACACTATGTTACTGAGGTGACCTTTTCAAGTCAAATTAACATAAGGGATGGATAACTCAAGAGACAAGCAGTTTAGGAATACAACAGGAGCAAAGTATGTATGATGAAGAAACCCACATTTACTCACACAGCAGTCTCAAGAAAACCTTAAACTGATGTTCCTTGTTACCTTAACGCAAATCCAGTTTCCAGCTCTTTCCATGATTCACAAGTAGTTAACCTCAACTGAGTTTCACAGAGAAATAAACACAACGTTCGTTTTCTGCCATAATCTAGAACTTTTAAAACTCATAAAGAATTTTCTTCAAGTAAAATAACATGGCATGTAAAACAAGTGAAAATCAAGACTAAAATGGTGTTCATGTGCAAACTGAACACAGAATCATATTTACTTACACATATGTCTGTTCTGGCTGATGTCTTAAGAAATCCATTGAAGAAATTCTCCAGTTTTTATTCCCACTTTTCTGAAATTTTGTGCCCACTCATCAGTATAGCTTGCTGAGACAAGCTCACTGCTAGTGTTGTGGCCTTTCCTATTAAATAACATCACTTCCTTATTTGAAACTAGTTCCGGCTTACTCTTTAGTATCATTCTGCCAGTGCCTGTTTACTCCTAAAATGGTTGTTGTTGTGTCTTTCGGTTTTTCCCGGTTAGGGGTCGCCACAGTGGAACTCCGGTCTGCTAATGATTGGCAGTAGATTTTTACGTGCTGAGTTGCCAGCCCTGATGCACAACCTTCAACGAAGGTACACCCATTCACGCATGTCTCCCCACAGAGGACGCTCTAGCTGAGAATTGAACAGGACAATGTTTTACTGTGAGGCGACAATGCTACCGCAGCACCATAAGGAGAAAATACTGGGATAACCTGATGATGTGATTCCCCTCCCCATTTTCTGATGGGATTTCAGAGTTTCTACAACACAAAATTCCAGTTAATTAGACTTATTAAAGTAAGCAGTTCCTTCATTCATTCATTGCCAGATACCCATTTTACCTTTCCTGTGTTGACATGGAAGCCAAACTGTACCACAGAAGGCAGCAGGCACAAGACAGAGAACCATTGCTGGATGGGATGCCAGTTCATCATAGAAAACAGATGCCCATTCACTCACACACTGTCAACAGTATTGTCACAGTCTGTAACCTCTTTCCAGTTTCATCATTCAGAATGCTACTTCCAGGGAAGAAACTGTAAAAGTACATGAGGTCATTACTGAAATTCTTGCTTACATATGCTCCACAGTACTCCTCTGAGAGCTGCAATATCTGAGACCATATTTGATTGACCTAAACTCTGCATTTCCACCACCTCCATTATATAATTTTCTTTTCAGCCTTATTCTGGTTTTCCTCTTTTTTTCACCTCCCCAGAAAAAAAAGGTTATGAATTTTCTCAGTCCATGGATCAAGGAAAGTGGACAGTGGATGGGGATAGACAGTAGTCAGGCTGGGATAGGCAATAGTTGGGCTGGGATGCACTAGGTCAGATGGAATAGACAGTAGTCAGACTGGGATAGGCAATAGTTGGGCTGGGATATGCACTAGGTCAGATGGGATAGACAGTAGTCAAACTGGGATAAGTAACAGTTACCTTTCATAATAGATGCTAGGCAATATTTCTATTGTATCTGGAGTGTATTATATGCAGTGTACATCAGAGGGCATAGCCATATATCCCACATCCACTCTCTGGCTTTATATTGCTAATGTGCACTCACCCCCATTTGGTAGCAACAATAAAGCCTCTGGGTTCCTTCAGATGTCTTGCTGCCCTAATGATTCTTTCACATCCTACACCCCCAGGAAAAGACAGCAAGGTTTGGCTACTCAACCATTCCAACACAGCTCACCCTTCAAGTAACCAATGCTTATTTATTAATTTTGGTCATAGTAAAGGCATATAGACCTATGCATCTGTGTCATCATGTTGGTAGTTGAGGTTCCTTATGTTAGCAATTATGAATAACAAATTTGTCTCCTGATTAACATTGCTTTTTATTGTAGGATTGTATTGGTCAGTGTCTGCCACAGTGCTGATACTTGAGACTATGAGAACAGAAACCTGATCTGCCACAGCATGTTATGTTTTTCTAGCCTTGCTGATGTGAGAGTCAGAAATGTTAAGCAAGATATTTACCCCCATCTTAAAGGAGATCACATTATCTGCAGGTGGTTCTTGCTTTTGCTTTGTGCTTTCTGCACTATGGGTGGAATGCCGTAGAATGCTTTTCTTCTGCTTGTAAAAGTTTTGCCATCTGAGTGTGCATAATATAAAGAGAAAAACAGGGCTTCTCTAAGATGGCTAACACATCTGGTTCTTTTCCCTTTGTCACTCCATTAGGATGCTGTTCTTATTGATTACTACATCGTACCTGATAGTGAACATCCACGTTTCAGCAAATTAATCAACCATCACATTACAGATTTAATAAGATATGCCTGCCCATTCTGTTTCAAAGCCTTACTTTCCACAGCATGTATGTCAAACTAATAGAAAAGTATTTCTTAACTCTTCCTGTTAAATACACAGCTGATCAATAGAGTAACTGTCAGATTGTAATAATAATTTCTTGGCAAAGATCTCTTGGCAATGCAAATCGAGTTAAAAGCTTTTAGTGAAGGCAAGCGGTGGAAATGAAAATTTCCAGCAAAGTGAACTTTCTCTTTGTTTTCACAGCTGCATAAAGTTTTGAACACTGAAATGTAACAATAATGTTGCCTATGGTATCAAGCCTGTTAATATGTTTAACAGCATACCCTCTCCCTGTAATACTGGTAAGGCTGTAAGAAAATATTAAGATTTACTACTGAAGTGCAGGTTACATCCATGCAGTTTTGACAAAAATAGTCACCAACTCATATGCATTATTGATTGATTGATTGATTGATTGATTGATTGATTGACTAATTGAACTGGTGGGATCTGGCTCATGTTAGTCTGCTATGGGAAGTGACCAGGAAGAAGATCAAATGGAAAAAAAAATCTGGTAACAAAATAGGCCCTTTTCAGCCATGGCCTAGATAAATGAATACAGTAATGCAATACGAAGCATATAACATGCTACAGATATTCAAAAATGTCTAAATACTGTACAACAATTAAGTTAAATAAAGTAGAAGAAAGTATTACTAATTATGGATAGAGGTATGAGAAACTGAGAAATAAAATTCAGAGACACCATTCAGTAATTTGGAAGATGACCAGGAAGGCAAGATATGAGTACATACAATTCCTTGAAAAGCATAATCATAGTGATAAAAACTGCTTATCTAATGTCAGACATTATATGCTGGTTTGGTTGTACAGCACATGTGCAATCAACATTTTCATGTGCAAACAGTACTGTATGAGACTTATTTAGAATTCTTAAAGTATTAAGTAGAGACCATAGGAAAATAGGCAGGCAGTCCCGCTATTCTTGTCTATCAACACAATGATTTGCTACTCTGAATATGGTATGCATAAGTATTCTAAGCAGGAATAGAGCAGATTTAGATGAACAAGGTCCATCCATTCACAACCCCTTTTTCCCATTTTTGCACATGGGGTCGGGGTGTAACTTCATCAGTGGCAATCATCTAAAGCCAAGGTTCACATCAACGGTTGGCTAGCCCTGCCATGGCTGTTCTTTTATGCAACACATTTGCACACACATTCACACCTATGGCCACTTTAGGGTGTCTAATCCACCTACTGCATGTCTTTTAAGTGTTTTAGGCAAAGTTCTGAAACTGAGTTTATTGGAAGAAGCCAACTGATAAGATGAATGTATTTACTTTGAATGTTGTTCATTTGAGATGAAACTGCTGAAAGCCACTTTCAGCGATCATAGAGGTTACACTTTTCCCCACTGTTGTGTGACTGTGGATGTTAGAAAAATATGTATTAATATGTGTATGCTTAATGACAAATTAATAATCAAGTGTTTTTAATATGCTTTTCATTCTATTTCTTATGCACTGTGATTTATATAAATTGAGTTTCATATGAGACCAAAAATATGCCTTTTTGAAACTGCAGCATGCTTACTGAAACTTGCAAGTTGCCCTCTGGCCTAGTAACTGCTAGCACAGCAATATTCTTGTTTATGCCTTGTGGAAATGTACTTGAGAAGCAGGTGTTAATCTGCTAGGTCAGAAGCATATGAATAGACAATATACCATTTAATAAATGTAATGATTCCAGACAGACAGCCTTGTTCAGAGGATGGGAACCTCTGCAGCTGCAGTAGTTTAGAGATAAGTTAGACAAAGGCTTTTTAGAGAAATGAACTGTTAGCATTGTGTTCGATTTAGCTATAGTATCTTGAATGTAACATAACAAGTATCTAACTGAAAGTAACCAAGGCCATGTTGTTTTCCTCAGGATGTTTCACATAAAAATTGTTTAAATCAGCAGAAAATCATGGGAAAGATGGTCAGCAGATGATGACCAAAAGGTGGCAATTCGTTACATCAGCATGGTAGGACAGGATTAATTTGATAACCTATAAAAATGAATGCATTTCCTGTTTCTGGTTAGACAAACTCTGTATTAGCACGTTTTTGTCTCCTTGCTGCAAGATTAAAGTGCCTTAACCTGAACCTACCATGTTTTGATAATTTTTAAAGTATATTTTTCCTTTGACAGATTGGTCCTTTGGACCGGAAAACGTATCTCTCGCTCTGGACCTAGGTCAGAATTGGGCCCGGTGGCATGCATCCGTACGGAGAAGAGGCCAAATCGGCTCTTCTGCTTTGAAAGACCTCCGACTGAATTGTCGTTTGAAAGAGGCCAGCCACTGTTTCTGATCTGGGATTGGAGGACGAGTCAACGATACGGTGGATCAACTCACGGCGGGTCAGGTAAGAAGGAATTACCTTATTTTTGTTTCAAGATCAGGGACTAGTTACAGAACTATTCTTTTTTGTCAGGTAAATTGCTTATGTAAATTAGAGACAGAAGAAGGTGTTACTGTTTTTTGTCATAGATCAGGGAAACAGAATAGGTAGACAGTTATTCTAGATAAACTGTGAAAAACGTGTAGATTTGTGGTACCACGTGATAGAAAGCGTTAAGTAACAATTTACAGCTTAGCTAAGACACCAATGGGAAATCAGTGCACAAAAAGTTCCCGGGACACGCCCCTAACTGAAGACGCGAAGTATATGCAATTACAGCATTCCGATAATGTTAAATATTATACCAAATGGGTCGATAAGTACAAATTCGAGGGTAATTTAGATAAACTTGCACTTATGAAACTTGTAAAACAGTTAAAATTAGGAGTCCCTCAGGTGCACAGGTGGCTTGAGGAAGCAAATCATAGGGAGCAAAGAATTAAAAATTCAAAAACGATGTTTTTAGACAAAGAAGATAATAATTTAGTAATAGCGACAGCCCCTCCTTCGCCCCCTCCACTTCCGTTACCAGAATATGAAGTGAGTGGATGAGCTGATCCACCTCCACTATACCCAGCTGTCCCTGCAAAATTTAATTAAATGAGTTAAACAGAGCATCACAAGCTATGAGTGAAGAAGAGATATGTCCGCTCATAGAAGTACCGAATCCTCAGGCAGGACAGGATCCGACTCTTTCAGTTTATAGACCGTGGACACCGGAAGATATCCAGAAAGCCACAGAAGGTATTCCCCACCCAAAAGTGAATTTTAGGAAGTTTTTAGAAGATTTACAGGGTATGAGATTAAGTTACCATTTGAATGGAGAAGAAGTAGAAAAAGTAGTTAGACAAATTGTAGGTCCAGATTGGCACATGATTTGTGGCAGCTGGAATCCTCGTGACGCACAACTTAGACCACTCCCACATACTGACGCAGAACTGGATGGCAGAGTGAAAGGTCTGACAGACAGAATCTCTGAAAAGTGGAAGCCTAGGGCTGATGGGACTTGTATTAATCAATGCATACAGCAGGAAAAAAAAACAGTAGATGGGTACTATACCAGATTATTAGAATGCTTTAACAATCATAGTGGCATGACAGTTCCTGAAAATCATGCAAATGATTTCCTGTATGAACAACAATTGAAAAACGCATTTTTGAAAGGGTGCATTGCACCTATTAGTAGCTTCATTGCGAAGCATATGATAGATCATCGAACAAGTAGGTTACAAGCCTTACTTGAATATGCTAGACATGCAGAAAGACATTTTAATAGTAAAAAGAAAAAGAAAACCCAAGTATTTTCAGCAGAAGACGGGTCAGAAGTATTTGTAGTACAAACTGGGAAAAAGGGTAAGAAAAATACCCAGGGAAATAAACAATCTGACAAACGATCAGAAGATTTCGAAGAAAGAAAGAAAGAAAAAGGGTGAGTGTTTTAAGTGCGGGAAAAAAGGACATTTAGCAAGGGATTGCAGGCTAAATAAGAAGGCGACTACAGAAAATAAGGAAGATGAGGAATGACTATATGATAGTCAGGAATCATTGGGTGAAAGTGAGCAGGAAAAGGTAAGTGTAAATGTGATAACAGGAGAAGAAGATGTGACACAAGGGGTAGAGGATGTATATAAATACACAGGCGTAGAAGAAAATGAAATTTTGGACCTAGCTCTTTTGAGCTTAGATCTTTACTTAGCAGACACAAAACCGGAAATGACGCTTCTGGTAGAGGGGAGGGAAGTTAAATTTTTGTGCGATTCAGGGGCTTCACGCACCCTGATACACCCTTCCAAACTACCAGAAGATACAGAATCACCAGACTATATACTAGTGAAAGCAGCTAATGGACAGCTATATCGGGAGCCACTCTCCTGTGACATTACAATAATAGACCCTGTTTCAGGGATGACTCAGAAAAGTAAAATTGTAGTTTCTGCAAAATGCCCAGTGAATCTTTTGGGTAGAGATTTAATGCAGATATTTGGCATAGCAGTAGTTCCAACCATGCAGGGTATGGAAGCACAGCAACAAATGGACACTTTTGTGGTACGACCGGAGGGTGAGATGCATTATTGGTACAGCCAGGACTTGGTTACGACTGGTCCAGGGGCAGTAACCGAAGAACTAATGAATGTAGCTATCAGCAAGTTCCCCTCCCTCGACATTGACAGACAGCATTTGTTGCATTGTACTCTGTATTACTGTAATAGACCAGGTCCTGATAAAGATTATGAACAAGAATTGTTTCAGAACCATGCAAACAGGCTGGTATTGCGAAATTTGTACTGGGATGCAGAAGGGAACAGTGTAGCAAGCTGTTCATTGCCCCAGGAATTTTTAACACTCTACAAATCTAATCGACTGCCTCATGTTAGTTTGACTAAGAATAAAACTTTAAAATGGGCAGACTTAGGTGAGAAAGTCACGAGGTGGGAAAAACAGACAGAACTAGAACTCTCTGAACAAGGAGTACAGAAACAGAAATTGAATTGGATCACACAGACACACCCAGCTGTACACTCACAGGCTAGTGAGGATAGCTGAATATTACTATTATTGGAAGAAGAGGAAAAAGCCTTGCGAGACATACCAGACATTCTCTGGTCAGCAGGGAAATCAGATGTAGGACTAATACAAACAGCAGGACCAGTTACCATAACGCCAAAGTCAGCTTTTAGACCCCAGAAAAGACAGTATCCCTTGAGAAAGGATGCAGAGGTAGGAATCAAACCTATCATAGCAGCCTTACTCAAGGAAGGAGTCTTAATAGAATCCCCTGATTCACCATGTAACACACCTTTATTTCCTGTCAAGAAAGCAAATGGGGAGTGGCGTATGGTCCAAGACTTATAAGCAGTGAACAATGCAGTTATACCCAGAGCACCAACGGTGCCAGATCCACACACCTTACTGAATGATTTAAAGCCAGAACAGAAATATTTTGCAGTGATAGACATAAGTAATGCATTTTTCTCAATACCGATACACCCTGACAGCCAATATTGGTTTGCATTTACATTTCAGGGAAAGCGGTACACATATGCCAGATTACCACAGGGGTATTGTGAAAGTCCAACAATATTTGCACAAGAAATGGCAAGCAACCTGGCGGGATTTATCCCACCAAAAGGTAGTCAGATTCTACTTTATGTAGACGACATTCTGCTGGCAGCCCCCACCCAGCAAGAATGCAAAGAAGACACGATAGCTTTGTTACAATTTTTAGCTACTCAAGGTCACAAAGTAAACAAAGACAAGTTACAGCTTCGGAGAAAACAAGTTAAATACTTAGGATAAGTAATATCCAAAGAAGGTAGAATATTAGATGAAGACAGAAAAACAACAATTTTACAAGCACCCAGACCAACTACCAAGAAGGAAATGATATCCTTCCTGGGAACTACTAATTTTTGTTGGAGTTGGATACCAAACTATGCTTTGGAATCTGCTCCACTGGCTGATTTAATATTTAAAAAGCCGATGGCTGCACAGGATTTATTACAATGGACACCTGAAGCAGAAACAGCTTTCTGTAAGCTGAAACAATTGATAGCATCATCCTTAGTTTTAGGATTACCAAACTATAACAAGCAGTTTATTCAAACTGTAGATTGTAAGCAAGGTTATATGACATCAGTGTTGACACAGCAACATGGGGACAAACAACGCCCCATAGCTTATTATTCATCACAGTTAGATCCAGTGGCGTGGTCTTTGCCCCACTGTGTACAAGCAGTAGTTGCAGCTGCAATGGCAGTGCAGGCTTCAGCCTCAGTAGTATTATTCCACCCTCTCACATTGAGAGTGCCTCATGCAGTCGCAATTATTTTACTGCAAGAAAAAGTAGCATATTTTTCTCCAGCTAGGCATCTTTCCTGTATGACCATTCTGTTGGGCCAACCTCAAATGACAATTGAACGATGCACAACTTTGAATCCGTCAACTTTGCTTCCAACCCCTGTAGATGGCAAACTGCACTGCTGCCTGCAGGAGATTGAGCAAAAGACATTACCTAGGCAAGACCTTACGGATGTTCCCTTGGATGATGCCGAGGTGACATGCTATGTGGATGGCTCGTGCAGGAGGGGTCCTACAGGACAGAACCTAGTGGGGTATGCAGTCTTTTCTGATACTGAAACTTTAGAAGCAAAATCTTTGCCACACAACCTATCTGCACAAGCAGCAGAATTGATTGCCTTAACGAGGGCATGTACCTTAGCAAAAGGTAAGAAAGTGAACATTTATACTGACAGCCAGTATGCTTTTTCTACTGTACATGTTTTTGCGCAACAGTGGAAAAATAGAGGAATGATAACATCTACTGGTAAACCGATTAATCATGCGCAACTTATTTTAGACTTGTTAGATTCAATTCAGTTACCTAAGAAAGTAGTTATTTGCAAATGCGTAGCTCATACAAAACAATAGGATAGAATTTCAAAAGGTAATGCACGGGCTGATACAGCTGCAAAGCAGGCAGCTTCAGCCACAGAAACTTTTCTTTTGAGCGAGGAATTACAACCCTCAGAGACTTTAGATTTAGAAATGTTAAAAACAATGCAGACACTTACTACAAATCTTGAGAAACAAAAGTGGATAAAACAAGGAGCAATCCTCGAAAAGGGACTGTACATCTACAAGGAAAAGAAACCGATTTTGCCATCTAATTTATTTAGATATGCAGCGTTGTTGAGTCATGGGCAGAGCCATGTCTCAACAGGGGGGATGGTACAGTTAGTGAATTGAGTGCTTACAACTTATGGGTTTACAAACTATACAAAAAAATTTTGTGCAGTATGCCATGTTTGTAACAAGCATCATGCGCAAGGGGCATTGAAGCCTAAGCGAGGGAATTTTCCAACACCACCATATCCGTTCCATACTATTTTTATGGACTTCATAGAATTGAATAAATGTGAGAATAAGAAATACTGCCTAGTTATTATAGACATGTTTTCCAAATGGGTAGAAGCGTTTCCAACTAAAAACCCAGATGCAGCTATGGTTGCAAAGGTCCTTGTTAAAGAAATTATACCCAGATTTGGGATACTGGAAAAGATTTATAGTGATAACGGGACACATTTCATGAACCAAACAATCCAACAACTGAGTCGTTACTTCGGAATATCGTTAAAGAATCACTGTAAGTATCACTCCCAATCTGCAGGGCTAGTACAGCGACATAATGGGGTACTGAAGAATAGACTTAGGAAATTGATAGAAGAAACACAGAAAAATTGGGTGCACTGTTTGCCTTTAGCACTGTTGAGTATGAGAACTGTTCCAAATGTAAAGGGATTAACTCCTTTTGAAACTTTGTTTGGGAGGGTATATTATACACCTCAGTGGAAACCTCTCATGTCTACAGAGCAGGAGGCTGACAGTTCACTTGCAGGATATATGAGGAGATTTTTGAATAACAAACTTTTGCAGTTAAATTCTGTTTCAGATAAAGAGCAACCAAAATCGGAAGCACCAGTAGCCCCAGGCACTTGGGTCTGGGTGAAGATTACGAAACGGAAGAATTGGAGCTCTCCGAAGTGGGAAGGTCCGTACCAGGTACTGCTGTCAACACCCACCGCAGTCAAAATCGCGGAACGAACTTCTTGGATCCATTTGACACACTGTAAACTGGTTAAAAACTTTGAACTGGACAAAAACTTTGTTATTGTTGCACAACAAGAACAAAATGGCCAGATACAGAGTGAGTAGAGACACTGAGCAATTTCAAAAAACTTGTACGATTGTTTTTGTTGCAATATTGATCACACTGTTCTTTTTGCTGTGGCCATACTTTTTTCCTGCCACAAAGGTTGAACTGATTAGACGTAATGAACCAAACATAGACTGGCATCCGAACTTTAACACTTATCAGGCAATTACACATGTATACGCAGAGACTTTCAATGTTTCGAACTGCTGGGTCTGTACGGCCATACCAACAGCATACGGGGGTTTGTTAATGACTGCTATCCCCCTAGGGGTCAATGAGACCTGGGAAAATCTGTTTTTTGACACAGTTGCTATTAAAGCACAAGATAAGGTAGCACTGTATTTGCCTGTGACACAAAAAGGAATTGTATGTTTTTATAAAAATGACTCCATCCAAGTTGGGTGGAGTAAATGTAATGTTACTGCACAGTACAAATGTTATAGAAAACCAAATGATTTGAGCGGATCTTGTAGTACAGATTATGACTCATTTTTGAAATCTATGCATAAAACTCTTGATCAGGTACAGCACAATCCTGTACTTTTCAAACAGTTATCAGTGATAGATAAGAAAATGTTTCATGCAGGGCAGTCATTTCGTAACAAAGTAATGACAAAAGTAGAGGACTGTTATTCTGTATATGGGAAAAAGGCATATAAATGGTTAACTGAGAATTGGTCTGGCAGTTGTTTTTTGGGATACCTGGTTCCGGCCATCCAACACACTGCAGCTTTGCCTCAAGGGAGTATTCAAAATACTCGAGACGTAACCAAGAAGACTGTTAAGAAACCGGAGAAACAAGTGGGACGAATCGAAGCAGGGTGGAAGGACCATCGTAATGTGGGAACCAAACTTGTGCACATGGACTTGAGTGATGCTGTTATATCCTGGGCAGGTATATCACCCATGTATGGCGGAGTCAAATCAATATGGGAACTGCGAAAACTGTCTAAACTTCTCGAAATAATGAGTAATGCAACTTTTTCTGCCCTTAAACTGATAACTGATGAACTGAATGCCATGAGAACTGTAGTGCTTCAAAACCGAATGGCTCTTGACTTCACCCTAGCGGCGAGAGGCAGAACTTGCGCTTTGATCAAAGAAGAGTGCTGTGCGTTCATTCCTGACCACCAGCATGAGATAAACGACCATCTTGAGGTGATTCAGCAAGTGTCGGCCATGAGCAAACCAGGCCCAAACCCTCTGACAGAGTTTTTGCAGAATGCCTTTGGGGGGGGGGTGGGGCTCCATCTTTATGAACATACTGATTGCTATTGGGGTAGGTTTACTCCTAATAGGAGCTGGTATTTGTTGCGGAATCACCTGCATGAAGAAATTAATTAAGGAATTCATAGATATATCCATATCTGAAACTATGTTTCAAAGTACTGAATTTGAAGAGCTGCTAGAATGTGAGACGCTTTCATAAAAGTTTAAACTAAATGACTTTCTTAACTGCAAATCCTAAATGGAAGAGGTTAGGAAAAGAAGCAAACTGTTTATCCTTTTTTGAAAATAGAATAAAAAGTATTAACAGGAGGGAGATGTTAGAAAAATATGTATTAATATGTGTATGCTTAATGACAAATTAATAATCAAGTGTTTTTAATATGCTTTTCATTCTATTTCTTATGCACTGTGATTTATATAAATTGAGTTTCATATGAGACCAAAAATATGCCTTATTGAAACTGCAGCATGCTTACTGAAACTTCCAAGTTGCCCTCTGACCTAGTAACTGCTAGCACAGCAATATTTTTGTTTATGCCTTGTGGAAATGTACTTGAGAAGCAGGTGTTAATCTGCTAGGTCAGAGGCATATGAATAGACAATATACCATTTAATAAATGTAATGATTCCAGACAGACAGCCTTGTTCAGAGGATGGGAACCTCTGCAGCTGCAGTAGTTTAGAGATAAGTTAGACAAAGGCTTTTTAGAGAAATGAACTGCTAGCATTGTGTTCGATTTAGCTATAATATCTTGAATGTAACATAACAAGTATCTAACTGAAAGTAACCAAGGCCATGTTGTTTTCCTCAGGATGTTTCACATAAAAATTGTTTAAATCAGCAGAAAATCATGGAAAAGATGGTCAGCAGATGATGACCAAAAGGTGGTAATTCGTTACGTCAGCATGGTAGGACAGGATTAATTTGATAACCTATAAAAATGAATGCATTTCCTGTTTCTGGTTAGACAAACTCTGTATTAGCACATTTTTGTCTCCTTGCTGCAAGATTAAAGTGCCTTAAACTGAACCTACCGTGTTTTGATCATTTTTAAAGTATATTTTTCCTTTGACAGTGGATTTGATACATATAAAAAAATTCTGGTTACGGAAAGTGGTTTTCAGTGATTAGTATTCAGTCTGAATACCATTCAGAGAAAATGTTTTCTGCAGATTGATCTGATTTCTTACTGGCTAATAACCTGTAAATTATGTAAGTCATCCAGTTGATTACATGGTCAAAAAGTGATGATATTGGCTTGAATGAATTTTGTTCTTTTTATTGGCACCTTCCACATTTTTCTATTTTCTTCTTTAGTGGTAGACAAGAGGATGGCTCGATGTGGTCCAGTGGCCACATTTGGAGCTGTAATATGCTAATGTTAAGGATCTGCTGACTTCTGTGATGTTGCCATATGGTAGCGGGTTGTACAACAAGAGCAGTTCAACTCATTTGGTGGGTAAGTGATAGAGAGCAAAGCTTCATAATGATTGTAGTAGATTGGTGTCATTTGGACCTATGGCAAGTGTCCAGAATGATAGGGAACAGTGTTTTTGTATGTCTTTTTCTCCATCCTGCATGTTGACCTCTAGTTCTCCTGTATCCTATCCTGATCATAATGACCTGCCTTTTATATGTAATTGTAATATCTGTAAATGGCAATAAGGGAATAAAGTTATACTTTCTTCAGTTATTTATAACTTCTTTTTTTAATTAAAATGCTTTCTGGTCCCTATGGAGCAGGCCATTGACTACCATGGGTGCATCTCCTCTACCAGGGATGCTGGGAGACAATCCTGAACATCCTCAGAACACTAAGTCAAAACTATCCTTTTACCTGAGAAGAGATTGGGGCAACCCAGTCAGCATCCTACTCATAATCATAGATAATTTTTTTATTTATGTGTCTCTACCCATTATTTCACCTCACCACCCAATGTGCTGTGACATAGGGCTGTTATAGATGAAAATGTTTCTCAGTGCATGCCCCTGGTGTATTGCAGACATGTGATCTTACCCTGGTGTCACCACCAGGGTAGACATCCTTACTTAGGTGTATTTGTGTAGTGGGACAAGCCCCTTCCTATATGATGAAATTTAGCAACACACATGCCCCTTACATAAAGTGACTCCAGAGTCAACCAACCATGGGGAAATTTAAAAAATACAAAAACTATGAATAATTGCTGAAATTTTCATGATGTCTGCACAATAAATAACCACTTCATTTCAGCTCTTCCAGTGTGGAAAAGGCAAATGAGAGATAATCTCTAGCAATGTTGCCAATTTTAGTTAAATTCAGTTACTGGACAGTAGGTACACTGCTGGGATGCCAGCAAAGAAGAAACTTAGAGAGCCTGAAAGAAAATTAACTAGAAAAGGTGAAGAGAAAACACTGACTAGTTAGAATCTTGTGGCTGTTCAGCAAAAATCAGTTCAAGCTCCAGCTTTGGTACAAGAGATAGCTTCCAGTAATTTAGAGGAAAAATATAAATCAAATGTGCTTATAGCTTATTACAATAAATGAAACACTGAATGAGTATGTAAACTCAAATAACAAAAGGCTGAAAAAACTTGATGGAGCTTTAAACAACTATTCAGATAAACTGATAAAAATGCAAAATCAGAGGGTGAAATGAAGAAAAGGCTGGTTGAGTATGACACTGCTCAAGAAGAGCTGTTTCAAAAAATGGTAGAATTAGAGGGCAGTGCACTCAGAGAAAACTTGAGATTTTCTGCTGTATCAAAGAAACTGGAAGGAAAATTATTAATTTTATGAAAGCACAAGTAAGTAACTGGACTGGTACTCCACAGCAGGATTTGTTAATTGAAAGGGCGTATTCTGTATGTGTAACAAACCTGGCCATGAGAAAGCAGCCAAGTCATGTACTAGTAAAGATGCAATCATACCAGCAGAAAGAGTTGATCTTGACAAAACTGTGGAAGAAGGGTAAAATATTAAAATTGGAGGCAGTAGAGTGTTTGGAAAATGAATATTCACTGTTCACCAGATAAAAGAGAAGCAAGTGTGAGATGCAAGCTGTTGTATCCAGCTGTCTTCAGAATATTTCTTCCTGGAAGATCAAAGTCATTTTTGATGCAGAACAAGCTAAGGAGAAATACAAAAGTTTGTTTAACAAAAAGTGAGTCATCAAACAAAAGGGGAGTTTGCTTCTCATTCCTCTGATAATAAAGCTTATAGAGAGGAAATACTTGAGAGACAGAAAAAAAGCACAGGATTTGACTAGAACTGAAAATACCTTGGACTTGAACCAGAGTTTGGAGTTGGGAGATTAAGATGAACAGGAAGAAGACCAGCAATGCTGAAATTAGTGAATAAATGTGAGATTATAAACCAGTCACACCTGTGAAATATAGCTTTACAAAAAAGGAGAAAAGGTTGGACTTTTGTTCACTTTGTTAAACTTGTTTGTGGGAGACTAAAACACATTTACTCATTAAATGTCATTAATGTTTGGAAGGAAAGTAAAAAAGAAAAAATAAAGTAACTGCAAGTAAAACATTTTTTGTTCTTAGTATTTGTATAAAACATTTCATGATATAAATGGCATGTTATTTAATAAAGCATTTTCAGTGATTGTTGTATGTGGCAAAGATACAAAAGTAAATGATTACCCTTTTTTAGTTTTGAGAAATGTAGGCATTACAGTGTAAAAAGAGAAGAAAGGCTGGGCAAAAGCATGTCAAGTTAATATGCTATAATCTCTGGTTGTTGGGATGGGGGACAGGGTGTAAAAATGAATATATGTAGAGCTGAGATGTTTTCTCTTACTTTTGTGTAGGGAATGTCTGGATTAATGTGCTTGGTGTAATATAATAACAAGTTTCTTGTGTAATTATGTATGCTATAAATGTAATAAAACGTTTTCTGTTAACAAATAAATATTCAGTATGAGTTGAGAAGTCTGCAGCTGAGGGCAGTTGTACACTCTGTTCTTATGTTTACATGGAGACAAGCTGACTACAGGTCCAGGCAATAAATCTCAACAGCTCTGGCCATTGTTTGCTGACAGAAACATAAAATTAAAAGGCACAAGGGCAAGCAGCTTTAAAAAATAAAGTTTGAAATTACTGGAAGTGAATAAGAGATAGCAATTGTCTTGATACCTAAATACTTCAAAGCATTTACTAGAACAGTGCATAATTTAGTTTTATTTAAACATAGTCAGTGCAATTTTTCATAAGACTAAAAGCTGATGTTTTCTGAAAGCATACATGCTGTTTTACCCAGGCGGGAGGGAAATAAAGATAAGACAAGAACAGACAGCAATTGCTGAAAGTAGGCACACAGACTGTAATATGTGCTTTAGAAAGGATTACCTTAATTTTTGGTTAGGTCATGCCAGTGGTTGCAGCTGTCAGTTTGGGACAATTGTTCCTACCAGGAAGGTTAAACTTCATTATTTGAATATGTACATAATTTTGTGTGTTTGTTTTTAAATTAAGTTAATAGTTTACAGGTGTATTCTAGGGTGTGTTTGTTTTTCTGTTGGATAGCTTTCATTAAAACAAAAAGTCTTGTAAAATGTGACATAGGTTCAAATGAAGATGACAAGAAACAACAGTATGCAGGATCAACCCACCAAAAATTAGTGGCATGTAACACAAAAACTGATGTTTTATATAATAGGTGGGTATAATAACTTTTTATCATAATCGCCACACTATCCATATTATTCTGAAATGTGAATGGCCTCATTGGTATAGGGAAAAAAGGTAAGACTATTGAATTATATTAAAAGTGCAGATTGCAAATAGCAATGCCACAGGAGACACATTTGGAAAGAAGTGAGCATGAGAATGTGATAAATAAAGGATTTCAGGATGGATATTTAGCAGAGTATCAGGGGCAAAGGAAAAAGGGATGACCTATGCTAATTGCTAGAGAATCTCCAATAATGATAGAAGAGGAGGAAAAGATAATAATAATTGTGTGATTTGTGCCTTTAAGGGCCTACTGGCAAGGGGAGAAGGATTATGCTGGCATGTTTTTATATTCCACATAAAACTGCTATTATGGAGTTTAAGAAAACTTTGGAAGGGAATCATAAATCTCAACTGTGCAGATTTTTGCAGAATGTCCAGATTTTTGCCTCAACATTTTGGTCTGCTCTTCATAAACCTTTTGGTTTTCTAGCAAATCACTGGGAGGATTTGAGAAATTAAATTAGTAAGTAATGTCATGCATTTGAGTTTCATACTTCATATATTTTAGAAAATGCATGTTAATACATATCCTGTTATTCTAGCAACTTTCTAAGTTTGGTAGAGCAATATTTAAAATTTGTTCCTATTTTTGGGCCTTTAACCCCCATTATGTGAGGCTTTGTCCAGATTTCTTGGGCTAAGAGGTTGAGAGGTATTGAGAGAATATTACTTATAGGTGGGACTTGAATTTGATTTGCAACAGAGAGGATGCATCTCATAGACCTAGAAGGGAAAATATAACAAAAAGGGTAGAATTCTGAAGAAATTTATAAAACTATTTGGTATAGAAGACATTAATTTAATAGTAGGAACTTGGAGAGAATTTAAGTGTTATTCCCCAAGTTAGAATAACTGGGCTAGACTATGCAGAAATTATATTTCACAGGAACATGTGCATTTAATTAAAAGTGTTAACACACAGCCAATAATTATTTTGAATCAAGTACCAATAACAACTAAGATAAAAATGCAGGGTAATGAAGTACAAATGAGACACTGGCACTTCCCCACATATCTGTTAAAAAGAGAGACATTTGAGGAATGGATAGTGGAAATTATTTGAGAGTTATTTGGAAAGATAGAGATTTCTTCAGACATTATAGCTAATGAGTCAGATAAAATTAATGTGGAATTTAAAAATATGGTAGAAATAAAAGAAAAAGAGATATGGTTAAGAAGTAACAGGAATTATTTGGAGAGGCTAACAAAGATCAAAGTATCTTTGAATAGGGGGAATTTCACAGAACAAGAAGTGGTGCAAATGCAGAGTACTGAGTTTAGAAAGCTTGCTGTTAATCAATTGTTTTTTGATTATAATGCAAAAAATTGTTAGAACAATGACTTAGGCAACAGAAAGTAGAAAGGGTTGTTACCAAACTCAGGGAGCCTATAACAAACAAAATAAACAGAGATCTTGTAGAGGTATTAAATATATTATGGAACTTTTATGAAAATTTGTATAAAGCAGAGAAATGTGGAAATTAAGAAAGAGCACTAATAGAAATATTTATGGAAGACTTAAGTATGCCCCAGATTAGATGTAGATGATGCTAAACAATTAACAGTTAAGATAGGAAGAGATCAGATAAAAATGGTGATGTAGAATCAATCTTCAGGAAAGTCTCCAGGAATATATGGTATTCTTGTGTAAGTTTGGAAGCTAGGAGGGAAGAAAGTGATAAAGAACTGGAAAGTTTTGTTTAACAGTATTTTAAAAGGAAGGGAAACACCAACATCCTGGAAGAAAGCTGTGGTGGCAGTAATACCTAAAGATGGCAAAGACCCATCAGACCCTGCTTCAGATAAGCCCATTTCAATTTTAAACCATGATTATAAAGTGGTTTTGAGGACTGGAGGCAATAATTGGACAATTTTAACAGAACAGTGATGATCCAGAGTAATGGAGGATATACAAAAATACTCCTATTGCTGGTGGGTCTTGAAGCAGAGAAAGCATTCAGTAAAATAAGCTGGGATTTTATGAGTAGGGCAATGGAAACATTTGCATTCCCTGATACAATAATAAGGTTAATTAGGAGGATATATGAGGGATCAGGGGCAAAAAATAAACTGGGAGGTTTCCTCGTTGACAAGATGTGTCTGAACACAGGAACAAAGCAATGGTGTACTCTTTCCCCTTTGTTATTTGTTTCATATTTAGCACCATTGGCAAAGAAAATAATGAACTCAGAAATTCAAGGATATGATTGGTATAGTAATAAAGAAAAGTTGGCTTTACTCGTAGACAGTATTATTTTGTAACTGATAAAACCAGAAAAGAGCATTTCATTCTTGTGAAACATCTTGAGACAGTTTCAAGACTTTTTGTGATATAAAATTAATGAAGATAAAACAAATTCTCTAACTGTAAACTATGTACATAGACATGATTTGGTCCAGCAGTATCCGTATGTATGGGGCCACAATAAAATGAAGTATTTAGGAGTTGGATTTAAAAGAATTCTGTTATGGCAGCTAAAGATATGTGGAAAGAAACTAAACAATATCTAACAAAAAAACTGAGAAATTGGAAGCTCTTGTTTTTTGGATATAGATAGCAAATACAAGCAGTGAAAATGTTGTTAGTCCCTTAGGTTTTATGCACAGGTCAAGTATATGTTTATCAACCATAGTAGAAGTTGTGGACAATAATTAATAAAGAGTTGAAGGATTTTATCTGGGAATTGAAGGGGCACGGATAATTGGATATGTTGTTGAACTACATGCCTGGATTACCCAACATAAGACTGATATTCTCGCTGTAACTGAAACTTGGCTTAAGCCCAGCATAAAGAACTCTGAAACTACATCTCCAGGCTATAATATAATCCATAAAGACTGCATAAAGAGGAAAGGTGGTGGTATTGTATTGCTTTATTATTTCCCAGCAATTACCACATTTCCCCATACAACAAAACAATACCAAAATTCAGTTCATTACAGCTTCTCATTACTTTCCTGAAAATAAACAATTATAAACAGATAAGTAATACTGTACTTTGCATCTCCCCTGATGACAATAGAGTTGTACCAGAAGATATCCTACACATGATATTCATAACAATTACACAAGAAAAACATACTACTAGGTGACGTGAATGTCAGTTGGTTGGACATAATCTCAAACTCCCCTACATCTAGCGTGAATTTATTTCGTTTT